>NC_034590.1:64412103-64441264 GCF_900095145.1 Mus pahari
CACACACACACACACACACACACACAGAGAGAGACACATGTACACACATACATACATGCACATGTGCACATACATACACATACATATGCGTGCATGTTTTTATGTTCTATAGATCCACAAATGAGAGAAAGAAAGCCATATTGCTTTTTGAGCATGACATAGTTACTGAATATGATGATTTCAAATTGACATTCTTGATCCAACCGGTAGAAGAAACTCTCAGTAGTTTTCATAGTGATAAAATGATGACTTCTGCTTGAAAAGTTTAGTGACAGACTTCCATATTATATTCAATGACCATATTGCTAAATGGGCCACAGCACACTTGAACAGTAATGACAAAACCTCTGTTGGTCATGGCATTGGTGATTTACATTTTATGTTCAGCAAATGGCTGGTCAGTGCCCAGCACTGGAGCTGCCATGTCATCTGTAGCTTGAAGGAAGGGCACATTTAGAGGCTTGTGTCACAGATCCTATTCACCCACATGGTAGGGGCACTGCTGCATTTGCCAGATTTGTATCTGAGATCATATTCAACATCTACACAGAAGAATTAAAGGATAATCACTGCAAGCAGGAAAAAGATTATAATGGCAGTCCTTTGAGTCATCTTCCCACTTTAAGGAACTACTTACCTAGATAGAGCAACAGCCACAAGACCAGTGAAACACGATGCTTCCTAGACATCACTTGATAGAGGAAATAGGTAAAAACATTGTATTACTTTTCTTTCTAGAGAACTATGAAGAGCTAAGGATACTGTAAGGGTCCATGGATGAAATGAAAACAAAGGAACAGCTAAAAGAATGATGCTTGCCCTTCCGAATACAGAATACAGTTTGACTAACTTGTCTCTGCAAAAAAAAAAAAAAAAAAGAAAGAAAGAAAGAAAGAAGGAAAGAAAGAAAGAAGGAAAGAAAGAAAGAAAGAAAAAGACACTGGGAAGGAAGTCTCTGGATTATGAGAAGGAAAGATGTCTCTTATATATCATGAAACAGGCTTTTAAATGTCTAGAGAATATAAAGAATTTTGTATAAAGAAGTGAGATCTGCACACTGACGCTCTGAAAGTGACAGGGTGTTTCTTTCTTTGTGATCTCATTAACTAAGAGTTGGCACTGTCTGCTTTTGAGGCAGGGACAGGAGATTTCGTAACAGAGCTGTGCACAGAGTGCAGATGCTCTTCATTGTTGTTGTACTCAATTCCTTTCCTTTCAAGGCCACGAGTTCTCGCCAGCTTAGGAGGAAGCCAACAAAAACAGGAGGAAAGGCATTTGTCCACTCTGTATCAGCTTCTTTGAGACATGTGGTCCAGGAAAAGCAAATGTGTTTAGTATCTGCTGTTTATCAGACAATGGGCAAAAGTCTACCTGCATGAATCATGTGGTGGGACCCTTCTATTAACAGGAAAACAAGGGTGTGGTCAACATGGAGGGAGGGGGCATAGGCAGAGGCATTTGCTTTTGAGGGCTGATTGGGGGTAGGACTAGTTACTTTTAATATTTCTGTCAGTAGAGACTGATATAAAATTTCATTTCTCTCCCACTGCCTTAATATGGATTACGTTTTTCCTTGTAAAGGCTTATCTCTCCATCTCTGCATGTGTCTCTCTTATGCATACCCAGCACACAGCAGCAAGGATTATACTTTGGATTATATTAGCACTTTGATAAAAACTTCCAGTGGCTTCTCATCAACTGCATAGGCAGGGCTCCCAAAGCTCTCTGTTAATTGATTTCCCCCATCTCTTTGGCTCCATCTCTGCCACCCTCTGTCTTACATGTCAAATTGTAATTTTTGTCTAAATCCACTTTTTTCCCCCAAATACCTTAGCTGTTCTCATTAGCCCTAGGCAAAGCCCATATTTTATTTGACTTTTCCTCCTTACCTTCTAGCCTAACTTAGGAATATAACAGAGCTCAATTATATATTAACTCAATAAATGTATTAACTTACTTAGAATAATGACCATGCCTTGTATATATCTTTTACATCTAAATATACTAAGATTCTTACCCCAGAAATTGAGCCTTTAAGAAAATTGCTATGGGCTCAAAGTTAAACATACTAGCTGACCTTCCAAAGGACCTGGGTTCAATCTTGAGGACTCGCAAGGTGGCTCCCAGCATTTGTAACCAGTCCCAGAGTATCCAATACCCTCCTCTATCCTCTAGGGGAGCCAGGCATGCACAGAGCACACAGACATACATGCAGGCAAAACACCCATAATACACACACACACACACACACACACACACACACACACACACACACACACACATACACGCAGAGGCACACACACAGAGGCACACATACACAGTGCTGTTTTAAAACATAATTCTGAGAGCAATTTATTACATGTTAATAGATAAATAATACATTATTTGTTATTTTATAATCTAAGTAGCTACCTAGGGCTTAGTTCTCTTTCCACGGAGATGAACATACTGATGTGTTAGCTCCCTGTAAATACAAGACAGAGAAAAAAACATAAGTAATAAACCCATACAAATACTACAAAAATTATGTAAATATTTGTTAGAGTAATGATTTTTATAAGAAAGTACCAAACATTTACAGGATGCCTGTATAATTTGTTTCTTTTGGTTTAACTTTTATTCTATTTTGGTTGATTCTCTGTTATAGTGCCTTTCTTTCTGGGACCATTTTTGCTTAAAATTCTTACTACCCACATATGGAATTCTTTGAGGCTTATGAGTAACTGTCCTACAAGAAATGCAGGTGTGGGGGATTGAGCAGAGATGGAGAAAACAGTCACCAATAACCAGCTCAACTTGAGACACATCCCATGAGCACACACCAATCTCTAACAGTATAAATAATGCTCTGTTATGCTTACAAACAGGAGAAAGTTGTCCTTTGAGAGACTCTACCCAACAATTGACTTAACAAATTCAGCCACCTGCAGCTCAACAATAGATGGAGCTTGGGGAATCTTTGAAGAATAGGAGGAAGGATTCCAGGCCCCAAAGGGGTTAGGACCTCCACAGGAAAAACAAACAGAGTCAACTAGCCTGGACCCTTGGGGCTCTCAGAGACTGAACCACCAACCAAAGAACATCCACAGGCTGGACCTAGGCCTCCTGACACATATGTAGCAGATATGCAGCTGGACCTTCATGTGGGTCCCAAACAACTGGAGTGGGGGCGATCTATTGTCTGTTGCCTGCATGTGGGATCTGCTCTTCTAGCTGGGCTGCCTTGTCCATCTCTGATACCTATTTTGTTTCCTCTTCTGAGAAAGATTCAATCATTCTCCCTGGAGCTTTCCTTGTTATTTGGCTTCTCTGGTTCTATGGATGGTAGCATGGTTATCTTGTATTCTATGGCTAATATCCACTTTTAAGTGAGCATATGCCATGCATGCCCTTTTGGGTTTGGGTTATTTTACTCAGAATGAATATATATATATATATATATATATATATATATATATATATATATATATATTCCAGTTGAGAGACATCTAGATTGTTTCTAGTATCTGGCTACTATAAATAAAGCTTCTATGAACATATTTATTTGAGCAAGTGCACTTGTACTTGTAGGATGATGGAGCATCTTTTGGGTATATGCCCAGGAGTGGTACAGTTGTGTATTGAGGTAGCTCTATTCCCAATATTCTGAGAAAGCACCAAATTGATTTCCATAGTGGTTATATAAGTTTGCACTCTGACCAGCAGTGGAAGAGTATTCTCCTTGTTCCACAATCTTGCCAGCCTGTGCTGTCCTTTGAGTTTTTAATCTTAGTTATTCTGATGGCTGTAGGTGGAATCTCAGGGTTGTTTTGATTTGCATTTCCTTGATGACTAAGGACATTGAAAATCTGTAGGTGCTTCTCAGCTATCCCATTTTTTTTAAAAAAATTGGGTTATTTGGATTGTTGGTATCTAACTTCTTGAGCTCTTTGTATAATTTGGACATTAACTTTCTGTTAGATGTAGGGTTAATAAAGATCTTTCCCCAATCTGTAGGCTGTTGTTTTTCCTAGTGACAGTGTTCTCTTACTTACAGAAGCTTTTCTGTTTCATGAGGTCCCACTTATTAAGTCTTGATCTTAGTGCCTGAGCCATTGGTGGTCTGTTCAGGAAGTTTTCTCCTGTACAAATGAGGTCATGGCTATTCCCCCATTTTCTCTTCTATTAGATTTAGTGTATATGGTTTTATGTTGAGGCCTTGATCCATTTGGACTTGAGTTTTCTACAGGGTATAAATATGAAACTATTTGCATCCTTATACAAGCAGACATCCAGTTAGACCAGCACTATTTGTTGAAGATGCTATGTCTTTTCTGTTGTATGTTTTTGGCTTCTTTGCCAAAAATCAAGTGTCCATAGTTGTATGGGGGTTATTTCTGGGTCTTTGATTCAGTTATCTTGATCCACCTGTCTGTTTCTGTACCAATACTATGCAGTTTTTATTGCTATTGTTCTGTAGTATAGCTTGAAGTCCGCAATAGTAATACCTTCAGGATTGGTTTTTAGCTCTCTTGGGTTTTTAGACAGCTTTTTTTCCCAGTGCTTCTCTGCTTCACATTGTGTAGCATTCCATTGTTTTAATATGTCATAACACATTAATATATTCATATGGTTTGGGGCAATTTTTAAAAAACATAAGTTGTTATTTTAATAATTTGCCTGCAGCTTTTAGAAACATATTAATATCTTTGAGTTACCTAATTAGAATTGTCATAGCAATAAATGTGAAATGTTAATTATTTTTCTTTAATTTGAAAAAATAGAAGAAGCAAACTTACTGAAAAAATTATGCAAACTAGTCAGAATAAATGTGGAGGAAGCTGAACACGATGATTAAATGATAAAATCAGGGCGAATGGATGTATATTAAACATGTCAAAGAGAAGAGAAATATAAGGAACAGAATAGCAATTATCTATCACCTGATTTCTCTTAAGAAAAAAAGAATGTAAGAAGTTAGTCGATCTTGATGTTAGTAGGTATTGAAAATAAAAAAAGCACTATAAACATTTTCAGATAAAGATTTGAAAAATTTGTTAGCAGGATACCTGCACTCAAATACATATGAAAGCTTGTGTGCTTGTTATAGCATCTGTAGAAATCCCTTCCTGGCCCATTGCTACCTGCTCAGATGTCAGGTCCTAAGCTCACTGCAAATTAAGGGGTGCATCCTCTTTTACCCATTTTTGACCTTGAGGAATCACCTCTGAGGCTACATATACTGTTTTCTCAAAGTTCTAATTTTTGCTTTACTAGTTCTTAATATCCATTTATGCCTCATTTTCTGAATTAACACTTTTTATAGTGCTAAATAATATATATGAGGACACTAGTCATCTAAAGAAACCTATCATTTGTTGTTTCTGCTGAATATTGATGTCCCTTTTTCCTTCAGTGTCTGTTCATATCTTATTGTTTCAATGTGAAACCTGGGGGCATAAATTCATGATCCTTGCTTTAGAGAATTTTATCATTTTTTTTGTAGGATGCTGATAAGTCATATTGCTTTAGTATTAATTCAGTCCTCTTGTAAGAGGTGAGCTTAACAGGAAAGATGTTCTTGAGTTCATCTTTAACTTCCTGCAGGCTCAAGATAGCCTATCACATACTGAAGGCATTATCTAGGGTAACCTGGCTTCCTTTCTGCTCTCAAATATTGTTATAGTTCTTCATTGTTATTCCTTTCTGTGGTTTCTACATTGTTTCCTCTTTATCTTACTTTTTATCCATGTAATTTATTTTAACATTCATTGATCAATATATAAGAACTAGACATAGCCTCATTAGTCTGTCTTTTATATTGCAATAGCACAGAAAGTGAAAGTCGGGGAAATTGTCACTAGACTACAAGAGTCACTGCACCTCATTTAGTCTCGGTTAGTTTTCCCTGTGTGAAATAGAGACAGTAATGAGGCCCCCTCAAGATGAGGTTGAAGATTATTGAGGTAGCTTTGTGAACCCACTTTGCAACCATTGGTTACACAGCAGTTACTACGTGGAAGAAGTTCGATTACTCCTTGTCAAATGAGCTAGCAGCTGAACATAAAGCTTTGCCTCCCATGGACTCAGAGGAAAAAATTGGAGCGTGCTTAGCAGTTATCCTCACTAAAGCAGAAGAAAGTCTTGGCAGTGTTATCTCCTCCCCCTGTGAAGGCATGCTGGGAGCAAACTAGAAATAAAAGAAAAATGTGACGAGGATGCTGCTTGTATATGAGATTCTACTGGGGATCCTTGGGAAAGGAGATGGAAGAGTATGGGGGAAATGTGTTGACATGATGAAACACAAGCAGGCTGGTTAGAGAACTTAGGAACAGCTGTGAAGGCAATGGATGTGGGTAGAACACTAGCAATCAGAAAATAGCCCAAAGGAGAAAATATTGGCACAGTTATGTGTTGTTTTTCATCTTGAGCTCTTGCTGTCTGGGAAGCAGCTGGATGTGGTGCACACACTCTGCTTGCCTTAATTTTTATTCATTATTAAGTCACCAAACATTGTATTCTTAACTGGTGTTTGTGTAATTTAATTTCATTACCTTTTTTTCTCTCTCTCTCTTAAATTGCTACACCACTGGGGCCCTTTACACACATTATTTTAATTAGTGCTTTAATCAGCACAGTAGAAGGGACATTTTACAAAACTCCCTTGTCCTGTTAATAAGATTGAAGTGAATTTCTTATAATTCTTTCCTTGATCTGTGAGACACGGTTCGGCACGCTCACTGTTATCATTCCTTCAGATGCTCTCTCTCTGCTATGCAATTCTGCTTTCTCAGTAGCTGTCATGGGATACACAAATTCAGCTTATCTGTGTCTTGATTCTGTGGTGAACATTTCTATTGCTTAATATGTTTTACACAGACATACATACATGTGTCATGCACATACACACACACACATGCACACATACAGACATATACACACACATTTTAGTATGTCTTACCCCAAATTCCATTCTCTAATTTTATCTTTTTCCTACTAGGATTTTTGTGGTTTTGCATGTATCTAGCAAGATCAGACAGTTTTATAATCACTTGAAGTTTACTTTTAAGTCATGTCCCGTTTATTTTCTTTTATGGTATGATTTATAGACCCCAGCAAAACATGGCTTTAAGTATTTCTCTTTGCATTCAAGAGTCAATCCTAATATTTGATACTTTAGTGTGAATGAGGAAGAATTACATATATCTATATACTTTTATATCATATGCCATGAATTTCAAATCTCTGAGTTTTATAGAATAATCCAGCGGAGGGGGAAATGTTCCTTTTTATGATTCAGTATCCATTGGGTAAAAACAAACACATTGTTTGCAAGTGCCTCATACATTTCTGAAATTTCTCTTGTTTACCCCCATAGAAGACATTCTATATGACATGATAGAGAACATGTTCAAAAGGATTCTCTGGAAAATGCTGCTTGAAATGAGGAAACTCCTTTTCATCATGCCCTGTGGGGACTTTAGACAAAGCAGAAAGATCAGTAGAATTCACACAAAGCAGCCCAACTCAATGAAATGAGTTTTATAGACACAGTACATAGTCAGGCATTCAGCTCATGCATCAAATTTATAGACACATGTACACAGATATTTATTTTCTAATATCTGTGTGTGGTTGGATGTATCCATAGGTATATTGAAAGCAAACTTCGCCGGGCCATGGTGGTGCATGCCTTTAATCCCAGTGCTCAGGAGGCAGAGGCAGGTTGATATCTGAGTTCAAGGCCAGCCTGATCTACAAAGTGAGTTCCAGGACAGCCAGGGCTACACAGAGAAACCCTGTCTCGAACCCCCCCCCCAAAAAAAAAGAAAGAAAAAAAGGAAAACAAACGTCATCAAAATATAATTTACATAAAATTAAAATTTCTCTTTAAATAATGCATTTTGTGTATATGTGTATATACGTGTGTGTGTGTGTGTGTGTGTGTGTGTGTGTGTGTGTGTGTGTGTCATTCTGCGTGTCTGGGCTCACTGATGCATGCATGTGGAGCCCAGAGGTCAATATCTGGAGTCTTCATCAATAGTTCTTGACCTTAATTTTTTGTGACAAGGTCTCTTATTGACCTAGAGAATCTCAAGTAGTCTAGGTTGGATGTTGAGTGAGTCCCAGGCATCTTCTTGTCTGCATCTCAAATGCTAGGACTAAAATGAATGCCGCTATACCTAGGTTTTGTTTATTTGTTTGTTTGTTTACTACTTTGTGCTGAAAATTCAAACTTAGGTCTTCACACTTGCTTGGCAAGCAGATTACCGAGTAAGCCATCTCTAGAAACTTAATTATGTATTTTTCATGAACTTCAACAACTTTATATATACCCATTGCAAATTTTGAGTAACTTCACAAATCTTGTGTCTCAGTCTAGGGAGCCTTTCAGATATTCACTTAGATAGCATTGAGCTGATTTCTATCACTACATATTTATGTCATTAGATAAATGTTTTTCTTTTCTATGGTTTTGTAGAGATGGAATCATGAATATGTACAATTTTGCTTTTTTTAAAGTTTTATTTATTCTTTGACCATTTCATGTATGTGCAGTCTATTTTAAGCATATCATTTCTTTTTCAACATAGTAATTTTTGAGAACCATCCATGTTGTTACATGTATGGCCAGTGTTAAATTCTTTATAAATATTTTGTTGAATAAAATGTCATGTTTTGAAAATCTAAATGAGCTTTCTGTTTTCTTTTTCCTAGAAAGTTATTGTCCTGGTCTGTTGAAATAGAATAATTTTCCTGCAGTATAAGTGTAATAATTCTTCCCAGACAGTTTTGATTATATATTATATTTATATCATAAGAAAATATTAAAATGAGAGGTTTTGTTACTATATGCTACATATTGGGGAACTAGGTAAAACAGATGGTAAACACCCTCACAATCCAGTGGGTACACATTTACCTGAGTGTATTTTGCAAAATACATCTTCCTATTCTTTTAAATATATTTTTAATTTGAGGGATTTTAATATAATTACATCACAGTGTATTGATTTATTTGTGATTTATTAACAAGAGGCAGTCATGAAGTAGGCCTATACCTGTATGAGTAGGCCTATATCAGCATGAGGCTAGGCACAGCCCCTGGTTGTGGGATGGGGCCACCTACCTATCTCAAAATGATAACCCAGAATTGCTCCTGTCTAAAGGAAATACAGGGACAAAGAGTGGAGCAGAGACTGAAGTAAAGGCCATCCAGAGACTGCCCCACCTAGGGATCCATCCCATATGTAACCACCAAACCCAGTCACTATTGCTGATGTCAAAACGTGCTTGCTGACAGGAGCCTGACATGGATGTCTCCTGAGGGGCTCTGTCAGAGCCTTCCTGATACAGATGTGGATGCTTGCAGCCAACCATTGGACTAAGCACAGGGACCCCAAAGGAAGAGTTAGGGGAAGGACTGAAGGAGCTGAAGTGTTTGCAACCCCATAGGAAGAACAACAATATCAACCAACTAGACCCTCCTCCCTAAGCCCCCAGGGATAGACCACCAACCAAAGAGTACACATGGGGGGAGGGATTCATGGCTTCAGCTGAATTTGTAGCAGAGGATTGACTTATCAGTCATCATTGGGAACCCTTTGGTCCTGTGGAGGCACGATGACCCAGGGTAGGAGAATGCTAGGGTGCTGAGGCAGGAATGGGTGAACAGATTGGGAACTACACTAGCAGGGTGGGTAGGATAGGGGGTTTTCAGAGGGGAAACCAGGAAGTGGGATAACATTTGAAATGTAAGTAAGAGAATAACCAATAAAAATTTAAAAAAAGAAAACATTTTTTCAGCTCATATTAAATAAGACTAGCTTGTTCAAAATTAACATAATTTGTACATACTTGGAGGATTACATTTCATTTCCTAAAGTAGATTTTACTGGTTATGGGATAGCATAACTCATAAATCCAGTTTGAGTAACATTAAGTATTAATACCCTTTCAGTGATATGCTATGGAATTCATTAGATGGCCCATGTAAATTTTGGCCTGTCATGCAATTCATAGGGAGATATTCAACAACCTGATGATTCTAACCATCTTCAGTGATGTCATACACTCTGGCAAATCTTGCTTTAGTATTGAATGGTGTAGAGTTCACTAATTATTCTCTTATGTAACCACCATCATGGCTAATATTGACTCAAAAAAGTGAGTAGCCTTTTTATTGGTGATATTTGAGCTTCTACTTGGAAAAAACTTTAAGAACCAGGAAATGACCTAGAAAGGAAGACTGGCTTTTGCATGTTTATTAAGCCTATAAAATTGAACAAAGAGAAAGCAGGATAGTCACAGCCTTTAACCATATTTCTGCCTTTCCTCTTGACTCAATCATATGCCATCCAAAGTAATAACTACAGTTGATAACATTGAACAAAGACAGCTATGACTGTAGTGATAATTCTATCCAGGTTTATCACTTAAAAGCTCATAGTAAGAACAGGGTTCTTGAAACCAGACAGAAAATACTCATTTTTCATCATTACCATCACCAACATTAGGAGAAATTTCATGTTAATAGCACAGATTCTTTGTTTAGAAAGGACAGATGACAATAGTCTTGTCTTCTCACTCTATAGAGTTACATGAAGAATTCTCTGTGGGGAATCATATGAAGCTTTGATCATAAAATCTAATCAAAGCTAGTGCTCAATATGTCTTAAATAAGCAATACAACTTACAATAAGAGTGGTAGCTAAATAAAATGTAGTAATAATTATAGTGCATTTGCAGTCATTATCTTTACAGGAAGCAGAGATAAAGGGTGAGAGGCTGTTAGTTTATGTTCCAGATGGGCATGCCCACCTGGACTGTGGGAATGCACCAGCCCCAGCAGGCTCTCTGTCCCTATTTCAGACCCTACTTTCATTTGCCATGCAAATTACAGGCTAGCACAGGGTGGGAACAGTCCTGGTATAATAAACTAGAAGATCTGCACAGCCTGCTGGGGTGGCTTTTCTGTCCTCATTATTGGAGAAGAAAATGTATTCAGTATCATCCAGGTTCTTTTGTGCCCACATTTCCATATTGATTAAACATCACCATTCCTGGCTTCTTCAAATTGCTCTCTCATGCCTCATCTCCTTGTTGCCTTGCCATCTGTTTAATGTGTCTCTTGCTGGCCTGATGATCTAGGCTTCATTTTTCTTTGCAGTTTTTGAAATCAATCAAGTAAAAATAAAAATGATAAATGAACATAGATTGAGTGTTTACTATATTTCTGAACTTTGCATAATATTATCTAATTCACAGCAATTCTATCAAATAGATGCAATGGCTATTTTTACTTGACAAGAGAGAAACATTACATTGGCCATAAAACTACTATCCTGAGGAATTAGAATTTGAACCCTTGTCTGTCTTGTGCTTTTACTCATGGTTGTTTGCTATACTATATATCAAACCATGAGCAGAAAGTAAACTTGAGTAAAACAAAGCACCAACCATATGATCTTGTATTTTGGTTGAGGATTCAAAAGGGCATATAGCAGTGGAACCTAATGTGTTATAGAAATGGATTCAATTGTCCATGAAAACACGGTAGTAGGCAGTATAAAGTAGGACATACTACTGTCTCTCTTTAATAAGAACAGCGTTGCCATACATATTATATGTTATGGAAATGGGAAAAGTAATTTTTCTCGGTTCTTTCTGGTTCTTGAAGAACATGTTTTCACTATTGATCTTTGACTTCTTAAGGCAAGCAAGGAATCTGAACTTTTGTGGGCTATCTTGGTTCTAGATATTGGAAACTGAATCACTATTACCACCACTACAATGAACAATGAACATCCCAAACAGAAAAATTGTCCATTGCTACTTCCAAGAATATCATGCAGGACGATTTATTTCCTAGCTCTATAGGAGTGAGTTCTGGAATATTCTCAGTTCAGGCCAGAGATAGCCTGGTATGTGTGTGTGTGTGTGTGTGTGTGTGTGTGTGTGTGTGTGTGTGTGTGTGTGTGTGTGTGTGTGTGTGTGTGTGTGTGTGTGTGTGTNTGTGTGTGTGTGTGTGTGTGTGTGTGAAGCTGGAACATGAGAGCCAGTGAGAATGTTAAGAGTTAAGGCTGATTTTATGAATTGTGGATCTTTGAAGTTTATGGACTTACCAGATCAACATGAGATAATCCTTGGCATATAAATGTGAGCAAAAGTACACATCTTGATTGAACAACTATAATGGAATTCTTACTCGTATGGACGTTGCTGTCTGATACTGAAAGCCTCTCTCTCTCTCTCTCTCTCTCTCTCTCTCTCTCTCTCTCTCAGCTATATCTATATCTATCTATATATCTCCCTTAATCTTGGAGAACCTGACATCTGTCAGCGGAATGACTGTGTATAGTTGAAAATAAACCAGGCTGGCCTCCCAGCCAACTTGAGACTCCTGACAAAGTTCCTGAAATAAGATTTGATCTCTAGAACTGGCTCTTAGTATACAAGAAAAACACTAGAGGGTGAAAGGAAGAAGAAAGGAATGGAGAAATTCCATAATATGATTCATTACTATAATCTGAAAGAAGCAAAATAGATTTGAAGAGATGGCTCAATAATAAAGAGTATTTGCTGCTCTTGCAGAAGACCCAGGTTTGGTTCCCAGCATCCACATCAAACAGCTCACCACTGCTTATAACTCCAATTCCAGAGGATGTAGTAGATACCATTATCTGGCTTCTGTGGAAACCAGGCATGCATGTGGCAAATTCACATTCATGTAATCATTCATACACATACTTAAAATAAAAATAAATTAATCTGCAATGATTAATTGATGATTTTCCAAGAAACCATTGGTGATACAATTATCCCTGCTCTTTGTGCACCTAGAAATAAGTTTAAAATTCTATCACAATGAATTAAATTATAATAAATTAAAAACTCACTTCCTGCCATTATGATGTTTACAATGGGATGGATAAGGCAGGCATGGGCCAAACATTCAAATGGATACGTAAGAAGTTTTAATATTGTGAGCTGAGGTAACGGGGTGTGTGTGTGTGTGTACAATATTTACTGTTTGCAAAATGAATAACCTTTCTGGGAATAGAAAGAAATAATACCTAGTATGACCCTGAAGAGAGAGAAGCAAGTTTTCTTATGGGAAGAAAGAAAACCAGACTGGCAGAGTACAGAAAGACAATATTATGGGAACAAAGGAAAGCTTGGTAACAACAGAAAGTCATCAGAGAGTTCACAATTACGTAGTTTAAATGTGCAGAGAATTTATAGAAGGTAACTGTAGCCAGAGAACCTAGACATACTACAGTTCTTTGGCTTAACTGGACTTTACCCCCATGAAAAAGCCTTGGACATGCAAAATGACAAAGGAAGGGAAAGTGAAATGTTGTTAGCTTTGGGAGAATCCAGGCCCTTCTTCACATTCTGCCTTACCATGCCTTGGCAGCAGCTGGCATCTACATGTATTTGACCATACATATGCAGATGCAAAGAGAGTGTCTTGCTCTATGCTTGAAATGTGTACACATTTTACATCTTGTTTTGGCATTTCTCTGACATCAGAGGATTCCTTTAACATTGGTGTACATGTAAGCTGGAAAATGATCATAGGGCTATTTTTGACTAGAAGGACACAGGCAATAGTGAAGTATTTCTCTGAGAGTCTACTGAGGAAGATGGATTTAAAACAAACACTTTCTTTTTTCCCCATTTTTTATTAGGTATTTACTTCATTTACATCTCAAATGCTATCCCCAAAGTCCCCTATACCCTCGCCACCTCTGCTCCCCTACCCACCCACTCCTACTTCTTGGCCCTGGTGTTCCCCTGTACTAGGGCATATAAAGTTTTCAAGACCAAGGGGCCTCTCTTCCCAATGATGGCCGACTAGGCATATACCCAGAAGATGCTCCAACTAAAGATAGATCCCCAGTGGGACACTCTATGGATGGTCATTCTTTCAGTCTCTGCTCCACACTTTCTCTCTGTAACTCCTTCCATTGATATTCTGTTTCTCCTTCTAAGAAGGATCGAAGTATCCACACTTTGGTCTTCCTTCTTCTTGAGTTTCATGTGTTTTTCAAATTGTATCTTGGGTATTCCAAACTTCTGGGTTAATATCCACTTATCAGTGAGTGCATATCATGTGTGTTCTTTTGTGATTGGGTTACCTCACTCATGATGATATCCTCCAGATACATCCATTTGCCTAAGAATTTCATAAATTCGTTGTTTTTAATAGCTGAGTAGTACTCCATTGTGTAAATGTAACACATTTTCTGTATCCATTCCTCTGTTGAGGGACATCTGGGTTCTTTCCTGCTTCTGTATTGTAAATAAGGCTGTTATAAACATAGTGGAGCATGTGTTCTTATTACATGTTGGAGCATTTTCTGGGTATATGCCTAGGAGTCATATTGAGGCTCTGCCAGTGCCTGACAAATACAGAAGTGAATGTTCAGTCATCTACTGAACACAGGGTCCACCATGAAGGAGCTAGAGAAGGTACTCAAGGATATGAAGGGGTTTGTAGCCCCTTAGGGGGAACAACAATATGAATTAACCAGTACCCCCCAGAGCTCCCTGGGACTAAACCACTAACCAAAGAAAACACATGGTGGGACTCATGGCTCCAACTGCACATGTAGCAGATGGCCTAGCTGGTCATCAATGGGAGGAGATGTCTTTGGTCCTGGGAAGGTTCTATGCCCCAGTATATGGGAATGCCAAGGCCAGGAATGGGAGTGGGTAGGTTGGTCAGCAGGGGTTGGGGCAGAGGGTTAGGGGATTTTTGGAGGGGAAACCAGGAAAGGGGATATAAATACAGAAAATATCTAATAATAATAATAAAAAAGGATTCTGGTTATGATCCATACTAGTGTCTTATGAAAGTCCAGTGGATGGATGATTGGTACACATTTTTGGTCTGATTTTTTTCTTCCCTCCCACACTATATTTTTGCTCCATGTATGATATCACGCCCCCAAAGAGAAATAAAACTAAAAGCCCAACTCTATATAGCTCTTATCTTCACCCAGCTTCAAAATTTGAAGCTCTGTAATCTAGAAAGCAATTTTTAGGATTTCTCCTAACATTAAAGTCTTCTTAAAAAAAGTGTGTGTGTGTGTGTGTGTGTGTGTGTGTGTGTGTGTGTGTGTGTGTGTGTGAAGCTACCAATGTAAACACATGAGGGGCAGAAAGTGATCGCTAATGGAAAATTTTGAAGTAGTTAAGTATCTTTCTTTTTCATTTAAACTATAGTCCTTGGCCACTATGATATTAGACTTGAAATCAATAACAACTTAGCTTAAAATGCATCTATAAAAAATAAGGATTAAAAACCTATTTCTAAATTGATTTGATGTCAATGGTGTAACTATAAAAGAATTAGAAAATGCTGACCTCTGATAGGGTGATCAGGGAATGCACCGTTTCCAAGAATAGCTGAGTAACACAAGCTTAACTTGATGAGGAAAGAGAAAAAGAAGTCATCTCTAAGTTGGGAAAGATATAGCAGAAATATTGGAAGGAGCTGGGATGTGAGGGCAAGGTGAATATGTTCAAAACTTTGAAAAAGAAAATTATATGCCAGCAAGATTTTGCTGAAAGGACCCTGATATAGCTGTCTCTTGTGAGGCTATGCCAGTGCCTGGCAAATACAGAAGTGGATGCCCACATTTATCTATAGGATGGAACACAGGGCTCCCAATGATGGAGCTAGAGAAAGTACCCAAGGAGCTGAAGGGGTCTGCAACCCTATAGGTGGAACAACAATATGAACTAACCAGCACCTCCTTAGCTCGTGTCTCTAGCTGTATATATAGAGAAGATGGCCTATTCAGCCATCATTGGGAAGAGAGGCCCTTTGGTCTTGCAAACTTTATATGCTCCAGTACAGGGGAATGCCAGGGCTAAGAAGTGGGAGTGGGTGGGTAGGGGAGCAGGGTGGGGGGAGGGTATAGGGGAGCTTTGGGATAGCATTTGAAATATAAATGAAAATATCTAATAAAAAAGAAAAAGAAAAGAAAATTATTTTTCCTATGGGGCTGCAAACTTATAGGAAGAACTACAGTATTAACCAACCAGATTGCCAAAGCTCACAGAGACTAAACCACCAACCAAAGTGTACTCAGGGGGTAACCATGGCTCCAGCTGTATATGTAGCAGAGGATGGCCTTATTTGGCAACATTGGGATGGCAGCCCCTTGGTCCTGGGGGGGCTTGATGAACAGGGATAGGGGAACGCTAGGCCACAGAGGCAGGGGTGGGTGGGCCTGTGGGAGAGCACCCTCATAGAGGCAGGGGGAGGGAGGAGGGGATGGAGGCTTGCAGAGGGGAAACTGGGAAGGGGGATAGCATTTGTAATGTAAATAAATAAAATAACCAATGAAAAATGAAAAAAGAAACTAAGGAAAAAAGCAAAATTGTTTTTTTTAAAGTTGTTTACAATACCAGTAAAGGATGAACTAAAGTTTGAGATCTAAAAAGTCATTTGAGATTTGGTGTCTCTACTAACTAATATGGGCATCACCTTGAATAATTCAGCTCACCTTTCTGAATTTCATTTTTCCTCATTCCAAAAGTAAAATGGAATCTGTTATAGTGACTACCTTCAAATATTTTCCCATTTACAAATTTTGTGGATTCTAAATGTAAGTTGGTGTCTAGCACACATTCTTTACTGAGTCTCTACGGGGCTCTGTGAGAGCTCTGGCTCATACAAGGAAAAGTAAGTCAGATAGCTCATAGCTGTTTTGAGGGCATTGATGAAAATACTGCATTGACACAATGATGTAATTCAAGGAGGGAAATGTAGAGTTGGAAATATGTACTTAAGGCTTTCTAGCACAATGCCTTCAACAATAGCAGATGATGTCTACTGGCTCTATCTTTCTGTTATGTAACATGAGAAGAGGAATGTCATTTGGAGACTGGCTATGGCCAGTGCTATGCCAGTGCTGGCCAGAGCTCAATCCCATCAGTGGAGGGCTGGCCAGAGGGTGGCATAAGAGGGCAGGAACAGCTCCACATCACTGAGGACTATACTTCTCTGAGTGGTGGCACTGAGAGGCATCCTGTCCATGACCTGGATGACAAGTAGAGACTAACCAATACAAAAAGACAAATGAACCCTGCCACAGAATAAGGCTTTTGGGATGGCGGCATCTGCACCTTCTGGAACAGCGCAGTAAAATCTGATTACTATGAAGGGAGGTGGAACTGCAAAGGAGAAGGTGGTGAGGGCCAGCCTGATATGAGTACCCTGTGCTGCCACATGTGGTCATGGTGAAGTCCATGCTCCTTCTGCCACTGAGGGCTGTGTCTTGGTATACTGCAGGACACACTGTGACACGTCACAGTTTCCATGGCTAGATGTTTTTATTTGTTTGTTTTCATTTTGTTCTGTTTTCTTATGTGAGGGAGGTTGCAAGGGTGGACAGCAGATACAAAGGGATGGGGAGATGAGTGTGATTGGAACGCATGATGTGAAATTCATAAAGAATGAATAAAAAGTTTTAAAAAATAAACATAAACAACATAAGAATAGTGCCTACTCAAGGTATACCAGAGGATTATAATGAGTGCTCGAGTCATCAGAATGCTCAGAAAAGACCAAAGTTTGGTTTCGAGCACCTAGTAACTGTATCTCCAGCTCCAGCAAGCTTCTGTCCTCCAAGGAGACCTCAGTCAAGTGTACATACCCCAACCCACTATTCATAATAAAACACAGAAATCTTTTAGTATAAGCCAGACAAAAGAAAACAACTCCAACACTTATTTGAAGAAAAAAATATTTTCTTAAGGGGTAATGTTTATAAAATAATTAAAAGCTCCAAATGAAGAAATTTCTTGTCTTGAGATACTTTAAATCAATAAAACATCTAAAAGTTAGGGAAATTACATGGCAATAGGGTTAATTCATTGCCTTTAAAAAAAACTTAAAACACTGTAATAGTATTAGATTGACAGAAAATTGTGAATATCAGAAAGATTTCCAGCCTATTTTATAATCAGTTTATTCTACACATTGAATTTATTATAATCAAGGGACAATTACTACTTATATTATTGTTAAGTAAAGTGCTTTATTCTGATTTCATTAGTTTTTTTTCCTACTGTCTCTTTTAAGGTCCTAGATCTCATCCAAGAGGTCCCATTTACCTTTAGTCATCTTATAGGCTATAGGCTTCTCTTGGTTGTAGTAACTTTTTAAACTTTATTGATTGTTATAACATTCATAATCTTTCCCATCCATTAAAATTTTTCTGTCTACATATTCACGAATGTGGATTGTTGTTATTATTTTTGAGAAGGGGCTCTGCATAAATTCTCATTGTTTGCATGTCATAACATCATATCAGAGTTGCACACAGTCAACATAATTTACCACTTCTCTCCAAACTCTATGTGTCTTGTCTTGCTATCTTTTAAATTCATGCTTTTTCTTTCATTGTTAACACACACACTCAATATTCTCTTCCCTGAGGAAGAATATATCTCTTGCTACTGACATTTTTACTTGCAAAAAGCAGTTCTTTGTGTAGTTCTTTGTGTAGGGTTGATGCTTCATATGAGCATTCCTTGATCCATGTCATCACAAAGACCAAAGGCCAATCAGCCCAAACTGACTTGAAAGTTTCCTCCCTGAAGATTATTTTATTTTATTTTATTTTATTTGCATTTCAAATGTTGTCCCCCTTCCTGGTCCCATCTCCACAAACTACCCACTTCATTTCTCCTCCCTCTTGCCTCTAAGAGGGTACTCCTCCACCCACTCACTCCCACTTCAATTTTAGACAAGAACAATTCTGGGTTAAGTGGGGACCATGCATCCTCCTTCTTTGGGGCATTAAGCTTTCACAGGACCAAGTGCATCCCCTCCCACTGAGGCCAGGCAAGGCAGTCCTTTGCTAGATATGTAGTGGTGGCCACATACTAGCCCATGCATGGGCTTTGTTGGTGATGTTGTCCTTGGGTGCTCTGAGGTGTCTTTTCAGTTGGTACTGTTGTTCTTCCTATGGGATTGCAATAACCTTCAGCTCATTCATTCTTTTCTTCCTATAACTCTTCCACTTAGGTCCCTGGGCTCAGTCCAAGGATGGACTATTAAGTATCAGCATCTGTCTTAGTCAGGTGCTGGCAGAGCCTCTGAGAGGATAGCCATGCCAGGATCCTTTCTCAAGCACAACTTGGCATCAGCAATAGTGTGGGTGTTTGGTGTTTGCACATTGGATGGATCTAAAGGTGTGGTGGTCTCTGGATTGTCCTGTCCCGCAGGATAAGTTGTTCCATGGTCCTCGAGGGGGATCACGAATCTAAAGTGAAATGGGAATAAGAGAAAGAAAAGGAGACCATGCACCTGCTTTTGTCATAGTCCGTTTAATGAGGGAAAAGGTTCCAGTTTTATAGCATACAGAGAGGGGTTAGGGCGTGATCAAAAGAGACAGAGTGAAGGACAAATGGGGGAAGCTAATTGCAAGTTTGAAACTTTCAGTGATTTATCTCAGGGCCCTGGTGTCACTGCTCTGGAACACACGGCACCTTATCTCATAGCTCAGGTCCTCCTCACAGCTCAAGGTGGCAGCTCGGGACATCTCTGGAAGGTTGGAAACTTTAACAGTTCTTGATATTTGTTTAGGGCCGGAATCTTGCTGATTCCCACGAAACAGCCTTGAGGGGAAAAGGGGTGACTGACTCTTAACAAAGAACTATATGGCTCTCAGCTGCAAGCTGTAAAAATGCCTGGGATTTCTCAACCTGGTCTCCAACACTGGATGGCCTTTCCTTCAGTCTCTGCTCCATTTTTAGACAGGAATAGTTCTGGATTAAGTGGGAACCATGCTATCTACCGTAGGTGGTCTCTTCAGGTTCTATCTCCCCCGCTATTTGACATTTTAGCTAATGTCATCCCCATTGTGTCCTGGGAACCTCTTCCAAAACTGGTGTCTGATTTGCTAGTGGTTTCTCCACATCCCACATTCCCCAAGCCACACTGATGCATATTTGTGTTCATTCTCCTGGTCCTCTGGGCTTCTCTCCTGTCTGCCCTAATATTCATCCTGCCCTCTCAATCCTCCTACCCAGGTCCATCCCTCTCTGCCTTTTGTAATTACTTGTCCCAGCTGGGATTCCCCATGGAGCCCAGAGGGTGTGGGACCTATCCACCCTAAGGGAACAGATCTTCCTTCCAGTCTGCAACTGTGCCTGGGGCAGATCAGGTGCTCCTGCATCACCTCCCACACCCCAGAGACAGCCTGTCTCCCAGGAAGATTATCTTTCATGCACAAAGAAAGTTTACAAAAGAGGAAAGCAACCAATAATCCTATCTAGCTACGACAGAGCAAGGACAAGTCATGCCATGATGCACAAAGGGTAAAATAGTGGCACGCAAACCTTTGTAGTAACCAACAGCTCTGTAATTGGACTTGTAAGTCACTGGACAATAGGGAAATTGTACCTAATACTGGAAACCTAGCCAACTACAAGAGCTAAGGTAGTCATGGCTTTTGGAAGAGAGCCCTGCCACCATGTTACTAAACCAGTATTTACATTTAGAACTACATTCTAAGCATTTGTCCTTATACCCACAGATAAGTGTAGTTCTCACTTCTCTCTGTAATAGAGACTTTTACAGAATATGGCAACCAAACCTCAACGTTGTGAAGCACGGTTTCACATGATAAATCTACAAGACAACTTCTGAACAATTTGTCATTTTAATATTAACCTTTGCTAGATTACCAGAATGAGTGTTACTGTGTTCCTTACCATGTCTCTTCACATAGTCCCTACCCTTGTCCTTCCTGTCATGGAAGCACATTCACCATTGCACACATAAGGAATTATGTGCACAGTTCCTTGGAATTTGACTGCAAAATAAGGCTATCTCCCCATTTTAAAGTTGCTTAGTCACTTATGGCTGCATAGCCTCTAGATACAAATGCTACTTTACTTAGGATGAGGTTATTCCCTGCTTTCTAAACAAAATGTGCTCTGAAAATATTAGTGGTTGAAATGTATTTAATATACTTATGCTGAGAAATATCATAGTTTAGCAACACAGAACACTGTAGTTTGGGTTTACTCTGAAGATAACCTTTCTAATTGGTGACCAGTGGCTTTTCTTGCTCACCATGTCAGGAATTGCCATGACACATATCACTGTTCCAGGGAAAAATCAAGCTTCAAAATATGAAGTCTTCATTTAACATATGATCTGTGGTTAAATCCCTACACTAAGTTGATTTTTTTTTTTTAATGCCAGAGATCGTGTCAAATTGCTTATGTTTTTGTCTAGTTATTGGAAAGAATTTCAGTTGTTTGTTGTTCTCTATTACTTTGAAACACACACACAGAGTCACACAGACACACACACACATTAAAGAATTTCTCTGTAAGTCATGCAGTCAACTATTTCATCATGGATCATGGAATCTTTTGGCAGCCAAGAGAGAGGAGCTCACAGTGTTTTTGCTGTCTGCGTATTATTTTCCTTAGTCCTTTAAGCTTACAAATAAGTATATGTATTCTGTGTTAAATTACACAGTCATATACATGAACCTATAAATACTTATATATAGAAACACACACATATGATTAATCATGTGCTCATATATGTGTCAATTTTCCAAGTCCTTCCTGTTCCTTCCCTTACTTATGTACAAACCCTCTCTCCTCTAAGAAGCCTCATTCAAACCTGCCACCCAGTTACCTGTTTCACTCAGTATCTACATGTAGTGGTATCAAAATTGTCAATTTATATTCTTATGGAAAAATCCATCAAATAGTGTATGGTGCTTGTATGCTACAGTTCATTTTTCTGTGTTTTTACATATTTTACTAACTTAAAATTTGACATTTTTAATATAATGATGTCTTTCAGTTATCATGTGCTTTGAAGTATCTAGTCTATTTTTTACATAGCTTGGCAGTCCATTTTTTTTATTTCAGAAAATTATATAAATGTATGATTATGCCTCAGCTTGCATTCCACTCACCTGTTGAAGGACATCTTGATTACTTCCAGGGTTATTATAACATTATAACATTATGTTATAATTTTATAACATTATAAATAAATAAATTCTAGTCATGATTGTGTGTACTTATAATTTTCAAATCAGACAGGAGTACAGTAGATTAATCTCATATTCAAATGTTCTAAGTGGCTGACTTATATTTTTATTCCCAGTAAGGATGTGTGAAATCCTGTCTACCATCTTCAGTTGTTCAGTTGGCGATGCGAATTTAAACCATTCTCATAGATGGGTAGTGGTTTGTAACTGTTGCTGTTAATAGTATTTGGTAGTGAGAAATAGAAATGAGCATCCTTTCGCATCTTTAGGTACCCTCTGTTGAGGCGTCCTGGTTATTTCTAATTTTAAGGTTTGGTTGTTCACTTATTACTGAAACTTAAAAGTTTTTTTTTTTTCTGTGTATTTTGGAAAGTACTAACTTAGAACCATATGGCATTTGACATTTACATACTTCTGGAATTAATTAATTTTATTGATTATATTTAGCAGAGGTTATAATTTTAATGAAGTACAGCTTATTATTTTTCAAAGACTGTGCATTTGCTATTATTTCTAAAGCTTTGTTGTAGAATACAAAGACACTTTGATTTTTTTTCTTTGCTTTTATCTAGAAGTTTTATAGTTTTGGGTTTTACATTTAGGTGCATGAGCTATTTAAATTAACTTTGTGAAAGCTCTAAGGTCTCAGTGTACGTGTATATGTATTTGTTCTTGTGACTGTTGCTTGTATAAAGATGTTTAATTATTTTAGAAGAGTTTATTGAAAAGAATACCTGCACTGAATTGCTTTGTTATTTTGTCAAAGATTTCTTAATTAGGTTTCTTGGTGTATGCTTGGGCTTTCTACTCTAGTTATTTGTTCTCTGTTAACTCTTAAAATCATATTTATTTTGAGTGCTGAGGATTGATAGTAAGTATTGGAATTTTGTAGTATTAGTCCTCTGTATTTGTTCTTTAGCATATTTAGTCTCTTATATTCCTATAAATCTTTATAAATAATCTATAGTTATCATCACAATATTTATCTACTATTATCTACTATTTAGCTGGTATTGCAGCATTTAAACAGATCATACTAAGCAAAATTATTAACTTAATATTTAAGCTACATAAGTGAACATGGAACATTTTTACTTCAATACCTTTGGGTTTTTTTTTATTACATCTTATTTTGTTTTGTTTTTTACAAAAACAAAATTTAGATTTTTATACGCACTGCTTTATCACAGCTATGAACCTCATTTTCGTGATATTGTAAATGGTATTGCTTTCTTAGTTTCAAACTCTGAATTTTTACTGCTGATATACAAAATAAACAGACATTTGCATGTTATGTTTGCATTATGCAAACTTTCTACACTCTAATTTTAGTTTAAGACATTTTAAAAAAGGACTTTCTACTCAGGTGACCACATCTTCTGTGGATATAAGTACTTTCCTTTTTACCTCACTAGCTTGGATCCATCCTTCGGTTTTGTCATCTTGTCTAATTGTATTCATTAGACCTATCCAGTGCAGTGCTGAACAGGAGTGCTGAGTGAGCACAGCCGGTCTTGTTTCCTGTCTTAGTGGGAAACTATTCCACTTATCACTTGCAAGGATAATGTTATTTGTAGGTTTTTTTTTTTTCCTAATAAATTCTCTTGATTGAATGACAGAGTTCACTTCTTTCCTAATTGAGGAGTTTTATCAGCAATGGGTGCTGCTTTTTTCAACAAGATTTTTTTTTTTTTTTATTCATTGATGTGACTGTAGGATTTCATTAGTCTATTGATAGATTGATTAAAGATGTTCATGTTTAACTTCGAATTTTAACCTTGAGTGCTGTGGTAAATCATACTCATTCACAGTGTTTAATCATTTTCATATATACATTTTATAATTCATTAGCTATATTAAGTGTTATTTTAGCATCTGTCTTCATGAGAGATATCAGTTTTTAGTTTTCTGATAGATATCAGTTTGTATTTTTCTTTTCCTGAATGTCATTTTGTTTGGAGCATTAGGCAATGATCATCTTAGAAAGAGTTAGCAACTATTACTACTGCTTTCATTTTTCTAGGAGAAAATGAGGATATTTAGAACTATTTCATCTTTGAATGCTTGGCAGACCCCACCAGTGAAATCACTAGAGATAAATGCTTTCTGCTTCAGAAGGGAATAAAGAATTTATTTAATCTTTATATTCATGTTCACAAAATGAAACAACAAATGAATTGAGATAAGTCATGGTTAAGTGACAAAAAATGACATCA
The DNA here is from genome assembly GCF_900095145.1 of Mus pahari. Lineage (NCBI taxonomy): Eukaryota > Metazoa > Chordata > Mammalia > Rodentia > Muridae > Mus > Mus pahari. The sequence goes on from NC_034590.1 coordinate 64,436,348, forward strand.
AAAGGCATTACATGTTTAGTTTTACTTAATTATGTGGTCCTCATGTGGTTGTGTGTGGTAATGTGCATGGAAGTATATATGCCCTCAAAGCCAGAAGAGGGAATTGGATTTCTTGGAGCTGGGAATGGAGATGATTGTAAACCACTTGATGTGGGTGACAGGTACTGAAAATCTGCATCTTCAAGTACAGTATGCATTCTGACCTACTGGGCCATTTCTTCAGCTTAAAATGACACTTATTATAAAGTATTGCAGAAGTGGGTGAGAAGAATGTAAGAACTGGAAAATGGTGCGAATAACTATTGCAATCATGAACTCACAGCATTGGTGGACACCTGCAATAGGTCTATATAAGTTTGGCCTTGCCAACAGTCCATCATGGATAGCAGAAGGGATCATGAAGCCCTTATCTTTATTGCTACATTATTAGTTATGGACATATTTAACGTGAGAAGGAGTCATTACCTTCAGGTTCCATAGTACAGCTCCAGACTCATAATCACCCAGATTACTCAGGGTAAGCTCAGTGGGTCACAAAACAAATGGGAATGTGAGAAAGAGATTTGTAGGGAAGGGTGGAGATTGATCAGATTGAGAGGTAGATAAGAGAGTTATAGAAGGAGGGTAATAAGCATACATTAACTATGTGTATGTATTTGTAAAAGAAAATAATTTAACATTAGAATTCATTCAATGTATATCATGGAGGCAAATGAGATTATTGCTCTGTGTGACTTCTTATTTATCTTTCATAATATTCCTATAAAACCCTTTTATCTTCCCAGAAAGAGGAGTGACACTTTTTAAAATTTCCATATTGAAATTTTATGGTCTTCATCTCCACTATCCACACATCCTTTTCGCTGGTCTGACTTGTGGTTTATATTTTTGTCACAAAAACCTAGCGTTTCGCTTTGTTAATTTTCTTTTCTGTTACTTCATCAAAAAATATTAAGAAAGAAGAAAGTAGGCAGTGCATAAGGATTATCAATCCCCAGTGCAAATCTAGAAAACTACCGTCCCCGTACGTTCCAGAACAGGGTCTAAGTATGTAAAAGGAATGGTACATCTGAGCGGCAGAAAGGGAGTAGGTCCGTATCGGAGAGGAGTTAGATGGAACTTAGAGGAGTAAAGGGAGGAGAAACCATAATCAGGATATATTGTATGGGAGAAGTATCTATTTTCAATAAAAGAGGAAAATGGAAGCAAGAGAAACACATTCTTTTTGGAGCATGGTGTGTTGGAAATAGACAGAATTCATCAGATAGAAAAAACTTCAGTTGACCTGAAGGGCACCATCACTCAGTTGTATATAATGATGACTCCCTCCAAGAGAAGATACTGAAAACAGATAAAACAATGTGAAAAGTTTTCTGGATAAAAGTGTGATGGCTTATATGAAATGGACCTTTTCCCTAAGAAAACAGTTTTCTCTAAGGTCACACAAGAAGAGAGAGATAATGATGATGAAGAAAGGTGATGATGATGATGATGATAATAGGTGTATATTTGTTATATCAATTAGGTCATTGATAAACACCTTTGAAATAGAGAAAATACTATATCCAAATGGATTCACTGGTACATGATAACAAACACTAAAGGAGAAATTAAACCATCTCTGTAAGTCTTTTCCAGAAGATAGAAGCAGAAGAAACATTTTCTTTGTAGTCAGCCCCATTCTAATACCAAAGTTCAACAAATTTGCTACAAGAAGGAATAACTACAGATAGATGCATATAATAAATATGATTTCAAAATCTGTAAGTGTACATTTATTCACCTGGTGTAATTTTCATCTGGGAGACTTACTGCTAAAAAAGTTCACCCTTTCTAATACTTTCTGAATTCTGGCTGGCTGGTTCAACTGCTCTGACTCAAACTCCTCTCCAAGCTGACTGATTCCATCTGACTTCCTTCAGCTTCTGATTAAATTTTTTAACTTGGCCTGCAACTAATTCTAGCAATCTATTCTAATCTTCTGGCTCCTCAATCTCTGGCTCATTCTGTCTTCACTTTTGCCTAGCATTTTCTTTCCGCAACCTGTCTGTAAAACTGTCCCAGTAAAAACCTCCCCCTCCTCCTCCTCCTCCTCCTCTTCCTCCTCCCTTCCCCCTCAACCTCTCTCTCTCCCTCCCTCCCCCTCTTTCTCCTGTATTGCTTTCTTGCCTGCATTCTCATATTCTCATGAGAGTTAGGTATACCTTATCTCTGACTAATTATGTCAAATCTTTCTCTGATTTGTCACTGTCTGCTCCTCAATTAGAAGCCCCTTTCAAACATAGCTGATTCTTTCTACAAACTAGCCGTAACTATTTGGTATTAAAGATGTGTAATAAAGGGATGTCTGTATTCCAGCCAGAGAAGCCATGTTGCTGGATTAAAAATTCTCTACGCAAATATTCAACAAAATCTTAGCTCATCAAATCCAACAATATATGAAAATAATTTAATAAAATATCAAAGTCAGATTCCTGGCAGGCGTTCAAGGCTGGTTCAACATTTGAAAATTAGCTCACATAATTCACCATATTTATTATATTCTATAGAGGAGAGAAAATTATGTGTGAATAGAAGAAAAAGCACTTTAGAAAGTTTAACACCAATGTTTGATAAAATGATCAGCAATCAAGAAATGTTGGGGGGGGGTGATCCTCACCTGGAAAATGAGTATGTAAAAATAGCCCATGCTGTCCTCAAAGGATGAGGCCCTTAGATTTTTCTCAGTAAAATCATAAGGGTGCTCTGTCTTATGTTTGCTTTTGAACAGAGGGCTAGAAGGATAGAAACACAAAAATACAAATGGTTTCACAGATAATGTAGTTGTTTTTGTAGATATTACACGAAACAATGTTCTGAAATTACTAAAATAAGCAATTTCTTTTACCAAGTTTGCACAGTATTAGGTTTACACCTAAAAGTTGCACTTTTCTTATATACCAGAAATGAACCAATAGAATTAGACATTTATGGCTTTTGAAAGCATCAAGTCTTTTAAGTTAGCTTTTAATATGGACAGTATTTAAAGCTCCATCTGTCTAAATTACCATTAATTTCAGTCTCTCTTCCTTTTTTTCCTCTCTCTACTACTTTTGGTTTTTCACATGCCAGACATGCTGAAGGTCTCTTGAAAAATAATTGGCAGACATACATATGGAATTTTTCCCACGCCTAGGATTTTTTGCAGGACTATAGCCAACATTGAATCATATGTTAATGTCACATTACTTTGCTGCTTCTTCTCACACCAACAGTATTCTGTAGCTGTGATGTAGTTACTGTTTTCTCTTCAAATTTTTTTTATAGGGAAAACAGCTTCTTTGAATTTTTGTTCATTTATTCATTTTTACATCATAGACAACATAAGAAGCTTAAAAAGTAACCCCACCTTTCTTGCCTTGCTCAGGTTCCACCCATTATTTTGACAAGAGGAAGATATCTTGTAAGCTTCAATATTCTAACCAAATATAATATTGTTCCGTCTTTTTATTTTCTTCTCATTTAATTTCAGCCTTGAAAAATCATCACAGACAAGTATTTGTCTTTTTGCCTGGTGATTATAAATGACTACTCTAAAGCAGTAAAGAAATTGATGGTTCTATAGCTTTTGTTTATTTTTATATAATTTAAAATTATGAGGTCATAATTTACCCATTACTTTGAAAAATATAAGCAAAAAAGATTGAACAAATACATCAACCATTCTGCCTACAGTGTTGAATAACTTATCCAGAAATACCTTTAAGTATAAATAATTTAAATGAATTTTAAAGAGGATTGGGCACATTCCAAGAAAAAAATAGATTGTATTTAATCGTAATCAGCTCAGTTCCAACTACCAGAATCCAGATGAGGTTATCATTGTAACGCAGAAACAATTCATGTAGATGCATTGTAAGAATTTATTACACAGGACTTTAAAAGGAGGCATAAGAGGATCATATAATAACACCATGGCACTGGACAAAAGTATAATTTAGAGAAATGGATGGAGATTGATGCCTGAAGGATATACTTTCAGTTTCTTCCAACTTTGGGTTTCCTAACAAAGTAGCATATGTCAGAAAGTAAGAGCCAAACAGAGTTTCACTTCATTAATGGTTTGGCAAACGTAACGGAATTCTAATCCTTCTGGTAATTTTACTATAGGATGAGCCCATAGCTGGGACCTCAAGTGAGGCCTCTCCCTGCTGTTCACATGAACATAATAATGAGGCTGTATAGAAAGAAGTGTATTTACTTAGTGTGTAGACTAGAGTTTGGGACAGAGACAGCATTCAAGGTTTTGGGCTCTGACTGCTCAGATCTGCTTGCATTTCTCAGAGGTTGGAGGAGGTAATCTATGGCTCACAGTAACAAGGCAATGGTTCAGGGATGGATTGCACTCCCCTGGTAACATTCATTAATATGGTCATCTAGATTCCATTTTTTAAATGTTGGTTAGTGTATATCCGAATGTTGAAAGCAGTATCATGTGTTACATGATGCAAACAGACAGACAATACTCCTTGGAGGACAGACAGACTTTGGGGACAATACTTAAAGAGGTGAAAATAACTTTCATGTTTCAGAATGTTTTGTTTTCAGCTGCTGTGGACTTTTGGCTAATAGTAAAACTGAAAAGATCCTGGGGTGAGGTAAACAATTCTAATAGTGCTTTTATATGTATGGTGGTGCACAGTCATTTATGCATGCACACATGGGTATGAATATGCCTCAGTATACTGATGGAGCTGGAAGAATACTTCCAATGCATGTCTGTGCCTTTCACTGTGTTTGAGAGGGTATCCTTTTGCCGCTTGCTTCTGCCTACTCCAGACTAAATGGCCCCTGTTCTCTTTTTCTTTTTTTTTAAATTTATTTATTATTATTTTCTTTACTTACATTTCAAATGTTGTCCGAAAAGTTCCCTATACA
>NC_034590.1:64441612-64457171 GCF_900095145.1 Mus pahari
TCTGTCTTTCTCCCTGAGGTGGGATTCCTGTAAACAGCAAAATGTTGGGTCCTGTTTGTGTAGCCAGTCTGTTAGTCTATGTCTTTTTATTGGAGAATTGAGTCCATTGATATTAAGAGATATTAAGGAAAAGTTATTGTTGCTTCCTGTTATTTTTGTTGTTAGAGTTGGGATTCTGTTCTTGTGGCTGTTGCCTTTTAGGTTTGTTGAAGGATTATTTTCTTGCTTCTTCTAGGGCGTAATTTCCTTCCTTGTATTTGTGTCTTCCTGTTATTATTTGAAGGGCTGGCTTCATGGAAAGTTATTGTGTGAATTTGGTTTTGTCATGGATTACTTTGATTTTTCCCTCTATGGTAATTGAGAGTTTATCTGGATATAGTAGCCTGGGTTGGCATTTGTGTTCTCTTCTTCTCTGTATAATATCTGTCTGGGGGCATCTGGCTTTCATAGTCTCTGGTGAGAAGTCTGGTGTAATTCGAATAGGTCTGCCTTTATGTGTTACTTGACCTTTTTCTCTTACTGCTCTTAATATTCTGCCTTTATTTAGTGCATTTGTTGTTCTGATTATTATGTATTGGGAGGAATTTCTTTTCTGGTCTAGTTTATTTCGAGATCTGGAAGGTTTCTCGTATGTTCATGGTCATCTCTTTCTTTAGGTTGGGGAAGTTTTCTTCTATAATATTGTTGAAGATATCTACTGGCCCTTTAAGTTGCAAATCTTCCTTCTCATCTATACTTGTTAATCTTAGATTTGGTCTTTTCATTGTGCCTGGATTTCCTGGATGTTTTGAGTTAGGATTTTTTTGCATTTTGTATTTTCTTTGATTGTTATGTCCATGTTTTCTATGGACTCTTCTGCAGCTGAGATTCTCTCTTCCATCTCTTGTATTCTGTTGCTGATGCTCAAATCTGTGGTTCCTGATTTCTTTCCTAGGGTTTCTATCTCCGGAGTTGTCTCCCTCTGTGATTTCATTATTGTTTCTCCTTCCATTTTTAGATCCTGGATGGTTTTGTTCAATTCCATCACCTGTTTGGTAGTATTTTCCTGTAACTCTCTAAAGGATTTTTGTGTTTCCTCTTTAAGGGCTTCTAGCTGTTTATCTGTGTTTTCCTGTATTTCCTTCTTAAAGTCCTCCATCATTATCATGAGAAGTTACTTTAGATCCATGTCTTGCTTTTCTGGTGTGATGGTGTATCCAGGACTTAGTATGGTGGGAGAGTTTGCTTTTGATGATGCCAACTAACCTTGGTTTCTGTTGCTTCTGTTCTTATGCTTGCCTCCTACCATCTGATTATCTCAAGTGCTTGCTGCCCTCAATATATCTGATTGGAGCCTGTCCTTCCTATAATCCCAGTTGATTCAGAACTCCTCGGAGTACAGATTTCTCTGTGATCCTTTGATTGTGGGCTCCTGTGAACCTGAGATTCTGGATGTGTCAGAGTTCTTGGCTGTCAAGTTTCCTCTGAGACCCTGAAATACTGGTGTGACCCAGCTCTTGTTATCCTGGGATCCAGTTATCCTAAGATCCTGGGCGTGTTGCAGTGCCTGGAAGTGGTGTCTCCTTTGAGGACCATGTTGCTGTCTGGTCTGTTTGAAACCAGGGTAAACCAGTTCTGATCAAAAAGAATCCAAGCCTCAGGTCAGGAGGGACTCCAGTGTCCTTTTTCCTGCTGTCACAGGCCCATCAAAATTGGATTGGAACTGATGTGTCCACTTATCAGTGATCATAAGATCATGTTGAGAGTCCTCTGGGGACTGTGGGGGTGTCTGCTGATTCCACTTCCTAGGTTAACCTGACCGGATGCTGGTGCCAACAGGAAGGGACTTGTGCTCCTGGTCAGGCCAGTTTTCTGCTTCCCTAGTGCTGTCTCATGTCCAGCCTAATTGGATTGGAACTGATGTTGTGTTCCGCTCACCAGTGATCCTAAGATTGTGTGGAGAGTCCTCTAGGGACCGTGGGGGTGTCCGCCAACTCCACGCCCTAGGTGACAAGGTGCTGGCGCTGACCGGAAGGGACTTGTCTTTATATAGCTATCTTGATAATTTAGTAAATATGTTGTCTCTTATTATTCTACATCTAGTCATTATTGGCCAATATAAATTAACCTAAAAGCTAATATAAATTCATTTGGGAAATGTTATGATCTATATTTTTTAAAATATTGGATTTAAATGGAATTAAAATGTTTTATTTTATGTGTTTGAGTGCAGCTTGCATGTATGTCTGTGCATTTTGTATGCATAGTGTCCACAGAGACCAGAAGAGGGCATCAACTTCAGGAAATAGAGTCACATAGAATTGTGAACCATCATTCTGACAACCAATCCAAGATCTTCTGTAGTAGCATCCAGTGCTTTCTACTACTGAGCAATCTCTCCAGCCCCAGAATTTTGTTTTTAGCTATCATTTGTTTCATAGAAGTATTTTATTTTACTTGACTCATCTGAAAAAGTTAAGGCTCAAGATAGGTTAAATGACTGTATCAAGATCACATGGTGACATGCAGGAAACAGCAACAATCATAGCTCAAACCTCAGAACACTGGTATTTACACCTCCACAATGTTACATTGGTCTCCCACATTGTACCCTTTTAGGAATGTTTAGACATATTATATATGTCTAATATACATATTATAGAAATTATATATTATACCAGAATTCCTAGCATAGGCTAGGTGCCTATGTTCCTTAGGACAGGATCTTAAATACTTTCCCCAGGTAGGATGTTCATCTTTACCAAGCAGACAAAGCATAAGTATTTCACAGTATTTTGCTTGTTTCCCTATCTTCCCTCCTGCTCTTATCACACCACACCATGATTTACAAGCTAATACTGGCATTCCCTATCTAAGCTGAAGAGAAGTGAACAAATGCTTTGTTAAATGAAACTGATGCATAACATTACTAAAATGCCCCCAAAGAAATATTGTCAATATTTACATATAAAACATCTCAAGCTAACACACATCTGGACTGAAATGTGTCTAAATCTACTAAGCTAATTTGAAAAGCCTTGCCAGAATAATTAACACGTTAACAAATGTGAGAGCACATTGATTTAAAGGGAAATGATCAAATTGGCTGTTTTAAACTGTAATTTATTCTTTCCACCTCAGAGTGCCCTATTTGCTGTTAACTTTTGTATTTTCAGTTTGTAGAAAACATGTTATAAATAGCAAACACAGAACTAGCATTATCTTCTTTTGCCCACATAGTGTGTACCCTAATTGGAAATGAAAACCTATGATAATAGCAATGATACTGGTATTTAAAACCATAATTGTACTATCAATATTTGGTAACAAAATATTTGTTCATATTTAAATTTTTGTTAGTTCTTTGGCAATTTTGTTAATTAAATTTTTATTATGCTTGCCCCACCCTATAACTCCTCCCAGATCCATCCCATTCTTTACACACCCAGCTTTGTGCCCTCCCATTGGAACATGGGAAATTTACCACAAACTACACTCTGAAAGAAGACTGACTCTTCCCTTCCCAGGAGCTATCAGTTGACAATAGCTACTTGGCTAGAGCTAATCAAATATTTATAGCTTTGATCAAGTGCCTGCCATTATCTTCTTTTATATTTTCCTAAAAAGTTCAGGAAAGTTAGTTGCCTAGCTCAGGTTAGAAAAGCATATTAGCACAAAATGGACAACGCTGAGTTGTAGATGCAGGTCTCTGATTTCCCACTTCACCTTTGAATATACTAGTATATTCTAGTTCTCCAATCATTTTGAGTGATTGGATGAGGTATTATTATTATCATGCTAGTTATTGTCAGGTTTCTCTGTCTCTCATCTGTCTGTCTTTATATCTACTTACTTATGGTGGAGGAAGAGGTAGAGAGGGAAGGAATAAGGGAGTGTATGAGGGGGGAAGGAAAGGGAGGGAAATGATTTTATGGAAATATTAACTGCAGTATCTGGCAAGACAAGAATTTACAGGGTAAACAAGGCTGCTAGAGACATAGGTACAAGTAGATACTATAGTCTAGAGTCTGAGACTGAAGCCTAAAAACTTGAGCAGATTTTTTTGTGCTGTAGTAGTAGAGCAGAATTCTTTCCTTGGATAAATTCAGTCTTTGCCCTTAAGATCTTTCTAAATGACGACATCTATCACATTATAAAGATTATTGATTTACTTAAAGTAAATTGATATCAAATGTTAATTTTATCAAAAACAACTTAAAATAACATTAAGACTAATGTGTGATTAAAAAGCGCTTGGTCACTGTAACCTAGTGATATTTATGACAATATTAGTCATTATCTGCACCACAAATTTGAGTAATACATTCTTGCAGGTTGTCTTTAAGATAGACTCCAATTATTGTGTGTAGGTTTGTGCTTATGTGTATATGTGTGTATGTGTGAGTGTGCATCAATGAGTGTATGTGTCAAATGAATGTGTATTCATGTGCTTATGGGGTTATGCTTGCATTTGTGCCAGAAATTGACACTGGATATCTTAATATATTTTTCTCAGCTTTAATATTTCAAATAGGATCTCTCTCTGAGTTCACAAGAGAGCCCCCAGGGATTTACCTGACACTACAATCTGACAGTGGCACTATAGACTCATGCTACTTTCCCCAGCTTTATTGTGAGTGGAAACTGAACTTAGGTCCTCATGTTTGTGCAGGATGTATTTTACCCACCAAACCATCATCTGAAACACATATTGACTGTTCTCTCCTGTGAGTCATGCTCTTCCTTAGTCCCCTCCCCCCTGAGTGCTCCTGGACCTATGGAGCTATGTCCAGCCAATGAATTATTATCAAAGTTATATAATCCCACTTCAGACACTTGATACAAAAAGATTGTGCCTCCAACTTCTGTTAATTACCTACTTTGTGTGTTTGAGGGAAACCAATTATCATTTTTGTGGAGAGGCCACTGTGACAAGGAGGGGCATCTGCAGACAACAGCATTACAGATTTGGGGCCTGGTAACTTCCAGTGAATGACTTAGGTTGCAGGGACTCTCAGAGTCAGGACATGTGAGCAAGACTCTAAGTCAGGCATTCATCTGTTCATCTAGACCCCCCAAACCAGAGAAAGAGTAAATTGATGGTTATATTTCCATGTACCAGGAGTTGGAACCTACAGTTAGGCAACTATGTTACTACTGAACTACTTTTTTAGGTCTCTGTTGTTTTAAGATGCTAAACTTGTTATTGGGAGATTACTCATTAGTTAAGAGCATTAGTTTCTTGTGCACAGGACCCATGGCCAATCCAAGTATTCACATGACAGTTCACAAACATCTGGAGCTGTAACTCTAGTTCCAGGAGATCTAATCACTCTTCTAAACTCTGTGGACACCAAACATTTATGTGGAACATATAAATAAATGTAGTAATAACACTCATACACATGAAATACAAATAGATTAATATTAGGGAGATGATGAAAGGAGTTTAGTGTATCCTGGTAATAGATAATTAGAAGAATTGTCATCATCTTTCTTTTAAGATTGATACAGCTGAGATGAATTCCTCTTTTCTTCCACTGAATTTTTAATGAGGATATACAGATATTATTGAGAAACACAAAATAAGGATCATCTACCTACCCATGTTCTACTATCTTTATCTATCTACATATATCATGCATACATATATATGTATCTGCATATATATAAGCATAATATATATATGCAGATACATATATGTAATATATATATACATATATATATATATGTATATATATATGGAGAGAGAGATCAAGTGAGCAAGAGAGGGAATATATATATATATATAGAGAGAGAGAGAGAGAGAGAGAGAGAGAGAGAGAGAGAGAGAGAGAGAACTTCTTGAGATAAAGAAAAGAAACAACACCCAAACAGAACCAGAATCTATTTTCTTATCCAGCTTAGGCAGGTTATATTTAGGAATATATATATGAATATCTTTATATTCTCTCTCTCTCTTTCACACACACACACACACACACACACACACACACACACACACACACATGGATGCAACATCAATTAATAACAAAAGAGTCCATGAATCTGACAGAAAACAAGGAGGTTTATGGGAGGGTTTGGAGGGAGGAAATAGAAGTGAGAAATTATGTAATTTTTTATCTAAAAAGATAAAAGAAATAATTTAATGAGAAAATATCTGAGGCTAGTGAACAACTTTTCTAAATAGCTCTTTGCAGTTTTTAGCCATATATTTCTGTTTTTCAAGCTCTTGCACATATATATTGTTTGCTGGGTACATTCTCTCTCATGATTTCTGTTTTTCTTCCCTCTTCTCCATCCTCCTGTTGGTTCCCTCTGTCATACTAGACAGCTTTACTCATTTTTATGGTTTATTTGTTCATGATTTCATATGTCTATATAAAATTCAAGAACTGCAATTGAGAGAAATCGTGACTCCCCTCTTATTGCAAACAACTTAAGTCCCTTAACATGATGATCTCCAGTTGCACCCATTTTCTTACAACTGCCAAAACTTTATTCTTGTATGCATCACATTGTTCTTTTCTATTTATCTGTCACTGAACTCCTAGTGTGGTTTCTTCTGATCTGATTTTTAAAAATGTAAGTAAGAAATCAAAACCAATTCTTTATTAAAATACAGTTTTCCATATACTTAGAAAAAAGTTCCCATGAATGTCATAAATTAATTGACCCTTTCCTCACATCACTTTTCACAACTAAGTGATTTTATCAGTGGGGCAACATGCAGATCTATCTATCTATCTATCTATCTATCTATCTATCTATCTATCTATCTATCTATCATCAATCATCTATCTGTCTGTGTGTCCATTGTACATGTTTATATGACTATCATCTATTTGTCTGTGTATCTATCTATCTATCTATCTATCTATCTATCTATCTATCTATCTATCTTTCAATTTGTCTATCATCTATCTACTTCATGATAGGCCTGATTTGGAATGACTTGGTGTAATTTTTATGTACAAAATGCAGCAGCATTTCTAAATAGTGACCCACAGATGGAGCTAGTAGATTTGGAAAATCAAATTGGACTCACAGACCTGGTTAAACATATATTTTGGGGGAAGGATGGAAAGATTTAAAATTATATAAGTTTCAGGTTAGTTCTGGTTATCCCACAACAGAAAATCTTGTTCTAAAACTCTATTATAAAAATTGGCATATCAGCAATGAATGATCCAAAGATTTTTGATAATTAATATTAACTAAGCTCATCAATTTTTATGACATCCAAAATATGGATCAGTGTTCTGATACAGTGTTGTATCAGTCACTTGTCTCTATATCTTGGCCAAATTTGAGGTGTCTTAGGATTAAATATTAATGTTACATGTAATTACTCATTTGACAATATATTATTGAGCATAATATAATGTTGTAGATATTTCCGTAATGGTAAAATGTTTTTCTATACCTCTTAGAGAGGTACAGAAATACTTAGAATTAAACATAAGAACTGTTTGTAAGTGTTAGGTTGTCACATATTCACTTCCTTGTACATGTGAACATAGCATACTCATTAGCATAGTAAGTAAGCATGTGGTGCTTACTTGATTATGTCAAGTAAGATCTTTAACAGCACTCGCTGTTGGTGATGAATTAGATCCCATTGCCATTGTAAGAAGTTGTCACAAATTCTAGGCTCAGTACTCTATCACTTGTCTTATTTACTGCTGGACCTGGTGACTATGCTCCCTCAATGATCCACCCTTTATCATGAATGATAAAAAGGGAATGCAACTGAGAAATTTTATGAATGACTTAATAACTGTAGAACTGTAAACTTCAGTCTTTCCTGTACATTTTATTCTTTCATTTTCATTTATATTCCAAAATGGCAGTTTTTCTACTGATGCAACATTCTCAAGAACTTCTAGGCATTTGATGCCATCTCATAGATGCCACTCACTGGACAGGGAGCTTCTTCCTGACTCTTTTTTGGATGATCTTATATATGTTCCTTTGTATCTTTAGAGGTCTGAGAGAACTCATGAGCTGCATGGCTCATCTCTTCTGTGTGATTTATTGCTCTGGGCCTTGATTCTTTTAAGGTACTAGTAATATGTTATCCAACCTTATCTTTGCTTTTCTCCCAGAGAAAGAATCCCTGACATTCAATATTTTAAGTTTAGTTTATTTTTCAATCTGGCTAGGCTGAGAACTTCCCATTTCAGCATATGATATTTTTTATTTGCTCAACATTTTCTTGAGTTTATAGCATTCTAGTCACATATTGTTAACTAAAGGAGCCAGAACTTACAGGCTGGAGTTCTTGGATATACCATTAGTGACCCCTGAAATCCCTTCATTCTCTACTCATTGCTCAGTTCTCAAGCCATTTATAAATTGTTTGCTTTCTGTTACAGCAACAGTCTTTCTAGAGTTGTGAAAATGTGTCTATTTTCATTATGCTTCCACTATATAAACTCACAAAACTTTATTGTTTCTGGAGGTCAGAAGACCTGAGTAAAAGCAACAGTAAGGGCACACTGTTCAGAGAATCTAGTGGAAAATTTCTTTCCCACACTTTTCTAGATCCAGAGATTACTTCCAATCATTTGCTCATGAACCCTTATTCCATCTTCAAAATCAACAGCATAGGATCTTACAAACTTCCTCTTTGACTTTTGCTTCTCTGCCTCTGCCTTATAATGAAGATGGCTATTAAATTCAAAATCATATTCCTACCTCCAAACTTGGTGTTAATTTAATCATATCTTCAAATAATTATTAACATATAAGAGGACATATTCATAGGCTTTGAAGATGCATATGTGAAGATTTGTGGTATTATTATTCAACCTATTGCAAACATATAAATAGAAGACCACAAAATTTTGCATGGTAAAGGCAGTAGTTTAAGTTTAATAGTCAGAATAAAACCTTCTGTGAGAATGTATGGATGCTAAGATGTCACTCATGCCCAAAAGGAATAAGAATGTTCTAACAAGCAGAATGACCAACCACAGTGCTACAATGATAATTATAAAGGTTGTCATATATGAAGATTGGGAAAGAATCCTAATGAGGCTCATGCAGAGAAGGGAAAGTAGTTTGAGATTAGGCTGTAAAGAGTTTGATTTATCAAGGAAGTGATTTCAAGATTTGGTCCAGCTCAACATGAAAATTCTCATAAGAGGAAATATGAATTCATACAGGTTTTGAGTGTTAGTATGGAGGTTCTTCGTGTTTGGCTTGTCTTTTGTGTGATCCCTGTTCAGCTGAGGATTTGACATGAATTGGGCATTCCTGCTTTAACTTGGCCTGTCTGTGGGTCTTCTCTTTATTGTTCTTTCAATTCTCTAAGTTAACATTTTATTAGAGTTCTGTCATGTTTGACAAGTGCTGAGGACTGACTTTGTGCAGTTAGACAATGCAGTCAAGTGGAGTGGATATGAGCAAGAACACATTCTTATCCTCAATAGCTCATCATCTAATGAAAAAGGTGAAATTGCTAGTATGCTAATCATATAAAACTATGACGATAAGATGTATCTTAGGAATAGAAAATGAACATTAGTGAAGTTCAAGGATAAAAAACAAAACACAGATTAAAAAAAAAGGTTTGGATAGATGTATGTTAGCTTATATGTTAAGCTTATATGTTATATTTTATCAGAAATTAATTATTTCACATTTTTATAGTTTTGATACAGTCCTAGATTTTCTACAACTTTCTACAAAATCTAAGCTGGTCTCCCATCCATAGTAATCTTCCTCAGTCTCTTAAGCTCTGAGATACAAGACTTGAGCTACTGTGCACAGCTACCTGAATCTTTTAAAAAATATATAAATAATATTTTTGTGCAGTAAAGGAGAAGGGGGTTGTTCTTAATGGAGCAGGACCAGCAGTACCTGCAGCAGCAGCATTATAGACATAACCTTAGTGGATGTCCAATGATCTCCAGTATCCTCCGTTCTTGGTTGTTAAGTTTCCTTCATTCAGCTCTCTTTTTTTTGCCACAAAACTAGATTGTTCTGGTAAGGGCTCTAATAGATATTTCAAGGTGTCATCCAAGATGAATGTGAATTGTGAGTAAAGAAAGAGGTTGTAGGTAGCCCAAGAAACAGTGTCACACACAGAAAAATTAAACAAAAAGCATGAAAATATGAAAACGGAGAACAGGATGAAAGGTTAGTACAACAGCCACAGTCGAAGTGAGGGTATGATGTGCTGCGTGTCCTGAAAGCAGTCCTTGGGATTAAGTTGGAACAGAGGGAGACTGGTCAACTTACACTACCTGAAAAATCATATCTTCACATAATCTTTTATTTTACAATAAGTAAAACCAGGTAGAAGAAATTGTACTTTATTTCTGCCCTTGAATTCTCAAATAATATAAATGACGTCATTTAGAAGTCAACACAAGCATAACAGGGTTGACATCAATTAATATATCATGTCTTAAAGAATTCTCCTGGCACATAAACACCAAGATGCTTCAAAGAATGATCTTGGATAATACGATACAGGAAATGACAGGAACATACGCCTTCGCAGATGCAAAAGATATTAAGTAGGGATCAGGAGAAACTAAGCAGCATGCGTAGGGTCTCTGTGTTTCTTCCTTAGGAACCATCAGGAGGGTGGTCTGCTAAGTCTCATGTAGTTGAACAGCTTGAGATCTGATGGGAGAATGAATCAAGAATGAATTCAGTGCCAATTCAATGCTAGACATATATTATTTGCATGCCTTGGATAAACTTGCATCGTCATCTCATGGTTTCAACTTGTGCAAATGGTTATACAGAAAGGCCGAGCATTTGGGAGAAGATTCACAGTTAGCATATGGATGAGTGTGTTTGTTATAAATACTGGTTCCTTCCCAACACTCTGTCCTGTCTATGGGGATTATAGATATTGATTCTTTAGAAAAGGAGAGAAATGAGAGGAAAAGGTGTACTGATTTAAGATGATGGGCATAAGAATATAGATGTTACTTGTTCTGGTTCTGTCATAAACATAGCTATAAGTGACAGATTATTCTTTACTCTTAGGGACTTCAATTTAAATGAGGGCTTTGAATAAGAAAACCCAATAAGGCTTCTTTTAAAAAGTAAAAGCTTAGGTACAAATGGCATTTTGTTGGTTTGCAAAAGCAGAACCTTTCTGGAAGACACATTATCTCTCTCATTAACAGACTTTGGTGGATCATTCTTCCACCATGATGGAAGCCTGTGGCCCCTCATTGTCCACACTGCTTAGTTCTATCACTTCTTTGCTTTAAGATTTTGTTTTGTTCATTGTTTAGTTATACATTCTAATTAACATTTTTCTTCACAGAGTTTTTGAGGTTTAAAACATTGGCACATGTAAAGTGCATATATCAAAATCTGCTATATATATATATGTATATCATTAAATACATGTTACATTATGGATTGTATTATTATTATTATAATCATCATCATTATTATTTGTAAGATATACCTACGAGTTTCTCTTAGGTCAAAACTTTCAAGAAGTTCAAGCAACAGCTCTGTTACTAGGTCAGGAATGCAGGATTCTTGGTGAAAGATTGTCATTTTTCTCCTCATGGTGCTTATGTTTTGATGTTCTCTTCCAGTGTTTGGACAAAGACCAGTAGAAAGGGTCCCTGTTTTAACAAAAGCAATGGGGGGTTGTTTACGAATTATGGAATTAACAACACAGTAAGGATTATTTTATTTTTACCTTGAAGCACGAGAACAGCTTTTGAATTGATGGATGAGTGAGTCTGGGTTTTCACTTTGAAGCAAAAAGATTTTAGTAGGCACTTTTAGTTTGTTTCCATCTACAATCTGATTAATTTTATTTGATAAAATGATGAGTGTTTATTCATCTCTTACTGCTTATTCAAATTATAAAGTAATAGGTTAATTCTTTGTTGATTTTCTTAGGTCCTATTAGCTGTTCATATGTGAGTTAAAGTTATGAATAATAGGCCTGGATACTGAGTCTGGGGGGCAGCAGTCTGATGAGAACTCACAGTTGCTAGTCTCTGTAACCAGGTGAGAAATGATTCTAAGCTTTTCCTAGACATTCTTGTGGTCCTGGCTCTGCTTCTTCTCTTGGGCTACTCAGGGACTATTGTGAGCTACCAGAATAAAGGAAATGAAGCTTGGCTCATTAGTGAGCAGGGTCTCTGTCCAGCTGAGTGAGTGCTGGGAAGGCCTTCCCCTTGAGAAATTTTCAGTGTTACAACTCTTCTCTGTTGTGGAGAGTGAACCAGGTCTTCTAGACACTATTCATCTCTATTAGACTATATTCAATGAAATTGCAGCTTTTTTTTATTCTAGGGGTAACAAGAATTTATTCTTAGGGAATGGGTAGGGCTTTTCAAGGAGTGTGTACTTAATTGGCTGGGGCTTAGGTGCTGGGAATGCTTTATTTGCGTGGAGAGAGATTCCAGGGCCAAGAGACTATGTGACTTCCTCAAGAAGGATGGAGTGGGGGTTGTGGGGCTGTGTGCCCCAAGGCATGAAGACCAAAAATAGGGATGGAAAAATTCTTACTTCTGCCAGTCATAAGATGACATTTTTTTTCTCAAGAGATTTTTGGGGTCTGAACAACACTATATCACTCTTGTTTCAGGTCATTGTCCTCATCAGTAGCACAAGTCCTGTTTTTGGAGGTGGACCCAGTAGGATAAATATGAACGGGGATTAGAACTTATCCATTTAGCTCTGTAGGCAAGTGTCATAAAATGGCAGGAATAGATCTGTGCTTGAGATTATGGTGAAACATGTGAAATTTGTTTCATATATAAAAGGAAGTTTTCAGTTTCATATAAGGTCACTACCAGCCTTCTTATGAAAATAAGGAAAAAATTAATCGGAAATTACTATAACTGTGTTCTGAGGATTGGCTAAGAGCACTTACAGCTCTTGCAGAGGACCCTGTTGTATTTGTTTCCCAGCACCCATAAGGTGGCTCACAACCACCTTTGAATACAATTCCAGGGTATCCAACGTCTTCTTTTGCCTCTTTGGGCATCAAGCACATATATGGTACACATATATACATGTAGGCATGGGTATACATATAAAATACAATTTAACAATATTTTACAAAGAATTGTATATTAAAGGGTTTTTAAAGTACTTGTACTGTTTTGGGGTCAAAATACAGTATTAATTATTTTTCCAAAGAAGGGATTTTATCTTTAAAATAGAAACACTTTATTATAAGCTTTATAAAAGGAGAAAATGATGATAGTATGGACACAGGAACCATGCAAAAAACTATTAAAATTAAAACCGAACTAAATAAGTGTCTTAGTTAGGGTTTTACTGCTGTAAACAGACACCATGACCAAGGCAAGTCTTATAAAAACAACATTTAATTGGGGCTAGCTTACAGGTTCAGAGGTTCAGTCCATACTCAAGGTGGGAGCATGGCAATATCCACGCAGGCATGGCGCAGGCAAAGCTGAGAGTTCTACATCTTCATCCAAAGGCTGCTAGTGGAAGATTGACTTCTAGGCAACTAGGGTGAGGATCTTATGCCCACACCCACAGTGGCACACCTATTCCAACCAGCTCACACCTATTCCAATAAGGCCACACCTCCAAACAGTGCCAATCCCTAGTCCAAGAATACAAACCATCACATTCCATTCCCTGGCCCCATAGACTTGTTCAAACACATGAGTCTGTAGGGCGCCATACTTAAACATATCATAATGCAAAATGCATTTAGTTCAACTTTCAAAGTCCTCATAGTATATAGCAGTTTCAACAATGTTAAAAGTCCAAAGTTCAAGGTTTCTTCTGAGATTCATCTAATCGCTTAACTGTAATCCCCAAAGAAAGACAGGAAACCAGCTGGGCAAATTCCAAACTCCTGCATCTCCATGGCTGATGTCAAAGCAGTCTTCAGATCTCCACTCCTTTTTCATCTTTGTTGACTGCAACAAACTGCTTTCTTCTGGGCTGGTTCCACTCCCTGTTAGCAGCTTTCCTCAGCATGTATCCCATGGCTCTGGCATCTTTAACATCTTTGAGTNTCCAAGGCAATTTCAATGTTACAGCTTCTTATTTCAGTGTCTGGGATTCCACTTCATCTTTTGGACTCCTTCTAAGGGCTGGCATCTCTTCTCCAGCTCTGCCCTCTGTAGCACTCTAATCTCAGGTTGATCCACTGCACTACAGCTGCTGTTCTTGATCATCCTATGGTACTGACATCTCTAATACACTTGGGTGTTCCACTCCAACTAGCGCTTCACCAATAGCCTCTCATAGGCTCTCTTCATGGTGCCAAGCCTCAAATCCTTTGCATGACCACTTCAATCCTGGGTCATGCAAGGATCCTGAAGTATCTTGTAAGATGGTTTCAGCAAATCCTGGGGGATGTTTGTTAACCATCTAGAGTTTCTTTAAATGGGCTCGTACCAACTACAGAAAAAAAAAATAGTTGACAACTACCACAAGGAATTGAACCTCATCAAACCCACAAGGGTTCATACATCCAGAATGGAACTTGGAAAACAATAGTTAAATAATTTGTAGGTCATTTTGACAACAAAGTATTACTTTAAAATCAGCCTAAAAATATTAACTATGTATTTTCTGTTTACTTTTATGAGTTTTATTTCAGGGCAAGGACACCTTGCAAAGTATGTATTTTATTTATGTATTTGGAATTATAACTAACTGGTACAGAAATGTGCTAAGTTCACCAAAGTATCATTTGAAATCTCCAATGGAGAAATTAGTGCTATTTTCAGATTATGAGTGGTAATTAGAACAAGTCCCAGGAGGAAAAGATACACACAGCTGGGTAATATGCCAAGAGTCTACAGTGAAGGTCTCCTTTAGATCCCTCTCTTCAGAGCTCAGAGAACATCGTCAAAGGGGGGCAGGAAAGAATGTAGGGGTCAGAGGGGTCAAGAACACCAAACAACCATGGCCCAATAATCAACTAAGCAGGGCTCATAGAGACTGAATCAGCAATCATGCGGTTTATAAGGATCTGCACCAGGTCCTCTGCATATGTTATAGCTATTAGATTGATGATTTTGTGGGATTGCTAAAAGTACAAGAGGGTGTGTTTCTGACTCTTGCCAGCTCTTGATACTCATTTCCCCCTATGGTGTTGCCTTGTCCAGCTTCAAAATGAGGGTTTTTGCCTTGTCTTATGGTATCTTATTTTGTGGTGTTTGATTGTTGTCCCTTGGAGGCCTGCTCTCTTCTGAAGGGGGAGTAGATCTGTGGGAGAGTGGAGGTGGGGGAATGTAGGTGGAGTGACAGGGAATGGAGGAGGGAGAATTGTGGTCAGTATACATTGTAGGAGAGCAGGATATATTTTCAATTAAAAACAAGAAAACAAACAAAACAATGAAAAAACAAAACAAAAGGAAGCAAATTCTCTCAGCTGATAAGATATCTCCACCTCACACTCCTCCATTGCTGGTGGGATTGCAAGCATGTACAACCACTCTGGAAATCAGTCTGTCGGTTTCTCAGAATATTGGACATAGTACTACCAGAGGACCCAGCAATACCTCTTCTGGGCATATACCCAGAAGATCTTCCAACTGGTAATAAGGACACATGCTCCACTATGTTCATAGCAGCCTTATTTATA
>NC_034590.1:64457661-64486538 GCF_900095145.1 Mus pahari
TGTAGGTGCAATAACAATATGAACTAACCAGTACCCCCTGAGCTCGAGTCTCTAGCTGGATATGTAGCAGACGATAGCCTAATCGGCCATCATTGGGAAGAGAGGCCCCTTGGTCTTGCAAACTTTATATGATCCAGCACAGGGGAAGGCCAGGGCCAAGTAGTGGGAGTGGGTGGGTAGAGGAGCAGGGGCGGGAGGGGGTTATAGGGAACTTTCAGGTTAGCATTTGAAATGTAAATAAAGAAAATAATAATGATAAAATTTAAAAAGATATCTCTACCTCACCATTTTTATAGTGCAAAAAGGAGTAACAAATTTTTTAATAAATATAAAGAGCTCTATAAGTGTACATCTAAGATACTCTGTCAATAATGTAAAACCTTTTCATTTCAATATAGTTTACCCCACAGAGGAGACAAAGATAACTTGAAAAAAAGGATTAATGTGATTCAAATGCTTGACTTGCTAAAATTATAACAAGTGCACCATCACAGTTGTTCAGGATACATCTCAACAATTATATAGCCTCAGTCAAGAAAGTACTTATTTTACTATTTTAAAAACTGAAATTCAACCCTAAGCTTCCCCATAGCAAAATCTAGGCATGGTGGGAAGCAATTTTGATCCCAAATTTTAAGAGGCAGAGGCAGGATAATTTCTGCAACTCTTTGGATACCTCAGAGCCTGTCCTACTTGGTTAGTCCCATACCAGTAAAAGACTCTGATTCAATATAAAGGTGATTGTGGTTGAGAAATGACATCTAAGTTTATTCCCTGGCTTCTACAAGTACCTACATGTAAGTATACAAACATACACATAAACATGCATACACATACACATATACATGTCAAATATATAATTCAATGATCTCTTGACCCCTAGAAGTCCTGTCTCTACAAAAACAATTTATGTATATTGGAAGCTAAGAACATCTCAGTGAAGAAGAAAGGATTATAATTAGTTTTATAAATGAAGAAGCAGTAGCCAGATCAGGCCTCCTTCAAGATAATTAATCATACTGTGACACATTTCCTTTGCTAAAGAACTTAGTGATTGAAAAGGAAACACTTTCTTGAGAAACATGCAGGACAGAAAATGAAATTAAGTGGCTAGAAACCTGTAGAGGAATTTTAATCCAGCAACATGGCTGCTCTGGCAAGGAATCACATTCAAACATGTTCTAGGTCTATATGATCCAGCCAGAATGCAGACACAACCTGGATTATAGTGTGATCTGTCTGGAATACAGACAGGACCTTAGTATACATCTTTAATCCCTAACAATGAAGGCAAGTTTAGTTTGTAGAGGAAGCAGCCATGTTTGAAAATGAAGTCTAATTAAGCAGACAAAGTTATAAATCAAAGAAAGATTTGACAAAATGAATCTGAAATAGGATATGCCCAACTCTTATAAGAACAGCACATTAAAGAGTGGCTACTTAAGAGATGCTCAGGGAGCGAGAATAGGAGAGACACAGGTGGCATGTGGTTGTGTTATGGTAGTTTTTCTGAGGGCAGTTTTCCAGATAGAACAAGCTAGACACAGATGGAGACAGAACAAGCCAGAGAATGAGAAGAATCCAGAAGACTAGAACCTATTATCAAGGTTAGTAGATGGCCATGCAGAGCAAGTCAGTCAGAAGCTGAGAGAAGACAGGTTGAACCAGTCAATTTGGAAGATTAGATTGTACAGAGGAGGCTATAAGCATCCAGACCGAGGCCTAGGGATGGCTAGAAGAGAGCAGGAGAGAATCAGCTCAAGGCTTGTAGTTGCAAAGCTTGGGCACAGGTCTCATCTCATCCCATCATCGGAGGAAATAAAAGCAACATTTGCAGGAAAACTGTCATTTATATTAGTATATAAGAAGTGTGTGATAGTATGTGGAGGCCAGACTAACATCAAGAGATTTAGATCTAGGTCCAGGCCATTCTGATCTTAGATGTTTTCCATGCTGAATGGCAACATTGTAAGAAATTGTAAGAAACTGTTATCAAAATAGTTTTTTAGGAAAGTGTTATCAAATAATTTCTGTATGTGAAGCTTACTGGGAATAAAAGCAAATGACCAGGATTGCTGATGATGCTATTATGTCCCCTGAAGCTATATCAGAAAGCTCACAGTTTCCAATAGTGATCCTTTCAATACCACAGTGCCATTTCCTGTGTAATCAAGGGACTGTAAGACACACAGTTTAACTTTGGAAGAGAGCGTCTGGTAGGAATACAAAATGAGTTCCAGAAAGCCAGTTGGAATTTAATAATGCATGAAAAATACACCAAGGGGAGGAAAGAACCAATTAGGAAGCAATTAAGGAGATTGCAATTACAATGCATCTTAATAAAGTACAAAAAATATTAGCCCATGGATAGAAGAGATACTTACCTGTGGACTAGAAGGAGAAGAGAAAATGTTTTCAAGGCAGGAGCTGTGAAAGCAAAAAGCAAGAGAAAAAACAAAATTATACTATCTCTTTTTTTTGGCAATTCAGACAAATCTCAAATCTATTCCTATGACATTTCCACTGCTTTGTTCTTTTTCATTTTTATTTTAAGTACATTAATAGAAAATTTATTCAACATAGAATATTGTGGAAAGGAAAAACAATTATTATGCTAACACAAATGCTTATAACGTTTTATCTGCTTATGTCTTCCTTTGCTCCAGTTCTGTCTTCACATGCATAATTCCTGTCAACCATAATTGTCATTTGTTGTTGTGAATCAAAAATGTTCAGAGGACTTTTGTCTGAACCATGTTTTATTTAACAAAATAAAATATAATAAGAAAAAACAAAAGCATTACATTGAAATTAGACAAGACAACCCAACCAAAGGAAATGAGCCCCAAGAGAAGGCACAAGAACCACATACCCCTCATTTACACGTTCAAGAGTCCCATGAAATTGCTAAACTGAAAGATACACACACATACACACACACACACACACACACACACAGAGAGAGAGAGAGAGAGAGAGAGAGAGAGAGAGAGAGAGAGAGAGAGAGAGAGAGAGNAGAGAGAGAGAGAGAGAGAGAGAGAGAAAGAGAGAGAGAGAGAGAGAGAGAGAGAGAGAGGACTTAATATAGACCAGTGTAGTTCCTGTGCTTGCTTCAGACTCCATGAGTTCATTAAGCAATGCTCTCTTGTACATTGATTTTTACATTCTGGGACTTTATGATATTTGAAGTCTTAGCCCCGATAGTAGGCCAAATAGGAATTCCAAATAGGAAATGAGATAGAAGTAGAGTAATGCAATACTTTGAAAGTTAACCAGAACTTTTAAGTGTGTTTTTCCTGCTAGCTTTCTGAAACACCTGCATGTAGAGAGCTTGACTTGTATTGAACAGCACTTTGCCTCTCAGCATTTCTTGGGTCTTTAACTGTTGAGCAGATGTGATGTCGGGGGAAGACCTTTGGAAATATCAGAAGACTAAGCCAGTCAACAACTCCAACTCTAACAATGGAATAAAGATCAAGGTTAGTGCCAGCTACCACAGTATGAGAGGTGAGAAATTTAGTCAATACCACAGAGTTTAGTTGCAATGCAACTGTTCTTTTTAATTGTACCGCTGCTTGCATGGTATGGAGAAATCAGGCAAAAAAAAAAAAAAAAAAAAATCAGATATGTTTCCCAACTTAAAGATTTTCAAGAAAATCATATAAATTAATTTGTGGGAAAGACTTTGAACTTTTTTATTATAATTATTGTTATCTTTAAAAGATAAAGCAACCCATCTAAGCAACACTTTAAGATTGCAAAGTAAGCAAACTTTTTGCAGATATCTGTGGGAAAACTACTAATTAAAGTCAAAGTCTACCATTGACCAGATAGACTTCTGGGACTCAGAGCGTAGTGGGGATCCCTTCTTTAGCAGAGTTTCTCCTTCTCTGACCTTGTCCTGGGAATTCCAAACCTACACTAGTCTCTCTCTACCTGAGGAGTGTCACATAGCCTCAATTAGGTTATAGGATCAATTTCCTTTCTTCTGACAAAACTACACACACACACACACACACACACACACACACACACACACACACACACATATATATATATATATATATATATATATATATATATATAAAATGAAAATTGTTTATTTCTACAGAAATAAAGATTTTTATCAACTACAATTATGATACAGGGAAAATATTTAAAATATATAAAAAACTAAAAAAAGGACATCAAGAAAATAAAAAACCAAATTAGAAGTGAAATCTCAAAAAAAAAAAAAAAAAAAAAAGAAACACAAAAGGCTGAAAACCACTTAAAGAAAGATTCAGTATTAGGGAAATAAAAATAAAAAACATTTTGAGATTTTTATCTTATATCAGATAGAATGCCTAATATCAATAAAACACATGACAGCTCATACAAGCAAAGATGTAGAGTAAAAGGAACACTCATCCATTGCTGGTGGGAGTACAAACTTATACAGCCACTATAGAAATCAATGTAGCAGTCTCTTAGGAAGCTGGGAACTCATCTACCATATTATCTAATTATACCACATTTGGGGTATACCAAAAGGACTCCACATTTTATTACAGAGACACTTTCTCAATTCTATTCATTGCCTATTATCTTTGTTAGGGGGTAATAGTGATAGTAATAGTGATGAATTATTACTATTATTATTATTATTATTATTATCACTGTACTGTGATGAATCATCATGACCAAAAAGGTTTATTTCACTCAGAGTTCCATATAACAACAGTTCATCATCCAAAGCAGTGAGAGCAGGAACCTAAACAGGGAAGGAGGGAGGAGCTGATTCAGAGGCCTTGGAGAGTGCTCCTTACTTAGGCTTGCTCATCATGACTTATTCATCCCTTTTTCTTACAGAACCTAAAACCACCAGCCCAGAGATTGCATTACCCATAATGGGCCCTCCAACATCAATGACTAATGAAATTTCCTGTAGCTGGATCTTATGGAGGCATTTTACCAATTGAGGTTCCCTTCTTTCAAGTGACTTTAGCTTGTGTCAATTGATATAAAACTAGTTTGGGTATTACATTATTCATAATAGCCAGAAATTGGAAACAACTTAGATTTTCATTATTAATGGATAAATAGATAAAAGAAATATGGTAAATTATACAATGAAATACTACTGTTAAAAATGAAATCATGGAATTCACAGATAAATGGATGGATCTTAAAAAAATTATCTTGAGTGTGGTGATCCAGACCCCTCCCCCAAATAAATAAAGTATGTATTCATTTACTTTTTCTTATTATCTGTTAAGTCATTGATAAGCAGGCTATATAACTACAGAGCTTATATATAGAGTAAGACACTAGGGGGTGGGGTTGAATCTCCCTAGGATGGGGAAATAGAACAGATGGAATTAGTGGGGTAGCTGGAAGGATCGGATTAACTGAGAGAGTGGAAGGGAAAAATGTGGTGAGAGAGTAGATACTGGGAGTGATATCTAAAACAAAGGACTGCTTGAGGGGTCATAAGGGAACCTAGTAGAGTAGAATTATATGTATGAAGGTAATTAATAATTCCCAAACCTGGGACAACTAACTGATGTGACTATTAACAAATCAAAGCTAACACTGGCTTCCAGGTTCTCCCAATATCTCTCAGTTCCTACCTGTTACAGCGTCCTCCTATTGGTCATGTCCTATATCCTACCCTAATCTTATTCAGCCCAGGGACTAGGTTGGGCTACCCTTCCCCCCCCCAGATGTTCTTTCCTATATAATGTATCCATTTTGATCCTTTTATATTTCTTACCCAGGGTATAACTTTTGGTTGGCAGCTCTTCTGTCGCTTTCCCTCCCCATCTTTCCTTACATATCCCAGTTCAGTCTGTCCACGTTAACTCTGGACTCTTCCAGATGTCTCTGCCTTTGGCTATGTTCTTCATCATATGTAAAACAAACCTTCTTCTCCACCGTACGCTGGGGCAGTTATGTTCTCCTTTTTATTTCTTTTTATTCATTTAGTCATATAAATAGAATCTCCAAGGAACTGAAGAAGCAGAGCCCCAACTGAGCATTTCTCATCAAACGGTGCTTCCAGTTTCAGGAATAGGTTACATCTAATCAAGTTATTTGTCAATGAGACCCCATTATAACCCCTCAGTTATCCAGCCTGTTACCAAGACTAATGATTGTTGTCCTCAATCTGATGGTAAGCCTCAATTACTGACACCTCAGAAACAATTCACTGAACATGGAGATGTTGAGCTGGTGCCTGCCTAGAGCTTTCACCTCTACTACTAGTGTTCCTGGAGCTAAAAGGTACCCTGCATTCTAATGAAAGGGAAACATAAAGAGCAACTAGACTAGATACTTTTCACTCTACAATGGTTACCACTTACAAGATCTACTAGTAATGTAGTGACACAAAACCTGTGAGAGTAACTAACCACTCTCTGATTAGAGAGGTTCTCAAGGTCCACTAAGCAATATGAAATCCACCCCTTACACTGCTTTGGAGTCCAAGAACCCCAAACTAGATAGTCCAGGTGCCTAGACAAATACCAAGTGATACTGTTTTGCTGAAGGAAGATAAAATTACATGTAACCATGTTCTAATACACTCATAGATCAGTGGCTTGCTCATCCATTGGCAGAGGTGTTTTCTGCTGCATTATATGGGAAAAATATTGAGACCCACTGCTGGATAATGTCTAGAGAGTGTAAGACTTTGGAACACTTATTCTTAAATGGGATGTCTCTATCCCTGAAGAAGATGTCTTAGTCAATGTTTCTATTACTGCACAACATCATGACCAAGAAGCAAGTTGGGGAGGAAAGGGTTTATTTGGCTTACATTTCCATACTACTGTTGATCACCAAAGGATTCAGGACTGGAACTGAAGCAGGTCAGGAAGCAGGAGCTGATGCAGAGGCCATGGAGGGATGTTCTTTACTGGCTTGCTTCCCCTGGCTTGCTCTCTTATAGAACCCAAGACTAGCAGCCCAGGGATGGTCCCACCCACAAGGGGCCTCTCCCCCTTGATCACTAATTGAGAAAATACCTTACAGCTGGATCTCATGTAGGCATTTCCTTAACTAAAGCTCCTTTCTCTGTGTTAACTCCAGCTATGTCAAGTTGACACAAAACTAGCCAGTACAGAAGAGGAGGCTAAAAAATTAGTAAGAACCAGAGGGAACAAAGATTACCAAGGATATAGGGCCTTCCAATCAGAGCAGGACCAGTGTACATATGAGCTCAGAGACTGAAGTAGTTTGTACAAGATGTACACCAGTCTAGACCAGATGGGGTCCTAGCACTGAGAGGGAAAGTGGACACAAGCCCCCATCTCTAATCCAGAAGCTATCATCAGTCGATGACCACTTGCAAATGGAAAAATAACTTTATCTAATTTAATCTCATTAGGCATAAAGATCGCTCTAAAGGCCAGGCTCCATGCCCAAAAGTAGATGTTAAGCACAAAATAAACTCAATGGGTTTTTTGGGGGGCTTGTCTCATGATGCTTTGTTAAGCCTTTATCCTTTGTATATACATTATAGTTTACTGTGATGTGTGTGTGTGTGTGTGTGTGTGTGTGTGTGTGTGTGAGTGTGTGTGTGTGTGAGAGAGAGAGAGAGTGGGGATCTCTGGGTGAAGGAAAATCCTAACCTAAAAACATTGTATGAAAAAAGTCTATTTTCAATTAGAAAACAAACTCATTTGCTTTGAGAAGATAGAAATGACATTTGGCAATAAAATTCTAGAATTATTTTATAGGTTTTACAATCAAATTGAAATTTTAAATAGTTAGCAGTTTATGGGGGGGGGGAAGCCTTCTTAGCCTCTTTAGTTTAATGCTTTTGTGACTCAGAGGCTCTGCTTGTAGGAAGTGAGCACACAGATAATGGACTATGAGTGGTCAAGAGAGCCTTTTTCTTCTAGAGTCCTGAGCCTTTGAAACAAGATATAACCCAGAAAACATTCTCTAGGGAAGAGCAAAACCAAAACTGAAACTTGTTTGGCATATCCTGAAAGAGTTGATAAAATGGGCCTGGTAAAATCCTTTCTAAGAATAAGGTTTGGAAGCACAGGGAATTGTCCTGAATTACTTGGCAATGGCTCACTATTGAGGAACATTTTACTTGAATGCTTACACCAGTCAAAGAGGAAGGCCTCTTGTAGTGGTATTTTTTGTCCTTCCTATTTTTCTCTGAATACGTTTTAAAAATAGTGTTCATTTTTAGAGCCTATGGAATATTTACTTCATTTTAAAAAGAAGTATCATTATAGCATCTTACAAATTATAATGCAGCTGGAGAGAAGGCTCAGTAGGTAAAAAGACTGCCTCCTTTTCAGAGGAACTAGGTTTGATTCCTAGCCCCAATTAACAGCTCACAATGGTCTGTAACATCAGTCCCAGGGCATCCAATGCCTTCTTTTGACCTCAATGGACCTTTACACATGTGGTGCACAGATGTGCAGGCAAAACACCTATATGCATAATAATCAGACAGATATACAGACAAACAAACAAATAAATAAAACATTTTTTAAAAAATCAATGCACAGTGGTTTACACCTTTAATCTCAGAATTTGGGAATGCAGAAGCAGTATATCTCTGTGACTTTGAGGCCATCTGGTCTACACAGTAAGTTATAGCACAGGCAGACTCTGTCTCAAAAAATAAACAAACAAAAAATACAACAACAACAAAAATAAATTATAATGATATAACATCTGTACCATAATTTCAGTGACAGAATCAACATACAAAACATTATTACTCAATAGTCATCATTCTCTTTATTCATCTTCTCTTTCATATCACTTTCCAATCCTTCCATACATATAACTTTATAGGGTGACTGCCTTATTTCCTCTCTCAGTGATAATTTTTGTAGCTTTACATTCTCCAGACTGTCCTTTAGAGGTTGCTACCATACTAACTCCCCATAGCCTAAGGGAAGGGAACATTACATTCCCTCAGTTTGGCTTCTATAAGCATTGTGAGATCCTGTCCTCTATCCAAAAACACCTTGATAGGTTTTCTTGGGTATCAGAATGCAAGTAAGGAAAAAGAAAAAAGGTAAATAAAACCTTCACTTTCTCTTGTTCTCTTGGAGCTCCCTCTGTAACACAACACTGAATTTTGGAGTTTGAGGCCATGTTGAATTTATCAAAGCCAGGGAGTTCCTGCAGATTGTGTTACTGGAACTATGATTGTTGTGATAAATATTTGGTAGAGGAAATTTAGTAGAAAGAAAGATTTATTTTGGTTCAGTTTCTCAGTTGTGGTTCATGGTCTCAGCCTCTAGAGTTGAACAGAAGTAGGAATATCATGATTCTGACAGTGTATGGAGAGAAGCTCTCCTCACAGCATCCAGCAAAGATAGAGGGAAGAAGAGAATGGAAATCAGGAAGGACCAAGGTACATCCTCAATAATGTCCTTACTCTAGCTACATTCATCTTGCTAATGTTAACACTAACTCCCTCAAGTACCTCTGCCAGTTGGAGAATGGCTTAAACATGTGAGTCTGAGGGAAGCATTTCATATTTAAACTACAGAGGAACAAGTCATAAATATATACACTACACCTGACAAACTTCCTGAAGCCTTATCCTATATTATTTGCTATTTGAAGGAGTTTATGATGGCTGGGTTTCCTGTAGAAGGAGGGCATAGTGCAATGCTTAGAGGTGAATCTAAGCAGGCAGTTTATCCCTTCAAGATACAGAGAGTACATAACACATCTTGGATGTGGCTTTTATTTTAGTGATGTCCAGAATATTTTTAAATTACAACAAAAGTGTGCAAAAGTGCTATTCGACTTGAGCTTCATTTTGGCAAATAATGACTATATGACAACATAAAAGCAGAAATGATATCATTTGGTCATTTAAAATAAATTTAAGTATTTGAATAAATGTGCTCCTTTGGCCAAATGACTCCACTGGGTGCTCCCCTTCTGTGCTCAGTGCAGCCATTACACTTGGCGCTGTACCTTGATATTAACCCGAAGCTACTGAGGCTACTGAGAGACTTTAGGCAAGTTATTTCCAACAGTTAACAGGCAATAGGAATTTTGTGGCAGGTGCATACATTGGAGAGAGGAGACATCAATTAGGAAACTGTTGACTAATCTAGACACAGTGTCTAGATTAATGACCTCTCCATATCTAAGACACATTCCATGAATCTGTTGTAATTGCTCATAGGATGCAGAGGAGAGTAAGCAAAAGGACCTTGGAATGTGTGATTAGCTCAGACAGTTCCAAATCAGAGGAATTTTCTTGGCTGTAGTAAGAGAAAGATAGACCAGGAACAAAAGAAGTTAGAGATGCTTAACCTGTGACATTGAAGACTGAAAAGGAGACCTCAGTCCATAAATACCAGTAGTCTCAAGAAGGTGGAAATAATACAGAGATGGGATCTATATGAAGGAACAGAGTCCAGATGATCACTTGATTTAGACTAAGGGAGACTCCTGAAAGATTTTAATCTAACTGTATTTAAGGCCCACTCAGTAGAAGGAACTTTGTGATTATTAATGCAAATCTAGCCAATTATCTGTGGCTGGTGAAATTATGGACCCATACAGGATAACCTACTACTGCCTCTTTTCCTAAATGATTAAGTTACTCATAAAATCATATAAAAATCTGTGCATCTTTCAGCAGCTAAATTTGTGGTAATTTGCTATGACAGTAATAAGAAATTAATATATCCACATGTATATAGATGATAACAACAGGGTTATGTTGTAGTAGAATCAGAAAAGGGGACAGATTTGAGATATATTTATGAAGCATAACTACTATGACGAAGTGGCATATAGGGACTGTTGTAAGATAGGAGCAGACACAAGAAATAGGAGATTTCTGATATCCTCATATTTCAATGTTAAGTAACTTTTTAGTACTAAGCAGTAGGGCTCTGGCATTATAAGCACCTAGAAAAAAAGACATGACTTTGGAACGGAGTTATGAACTTGATCTTAAAATGTTTTTATATGCATGTTGGAAAAAATCTATATCGTTGTGATGAGCTTCCACAGTGGTTGGTCAGGTATGAGGTAAAAACATTTGACTTTATACGTGATAGCTGGAGGTAGTAGAACTTACTCTAGCATAGGAGACAGTCAAACCCTGAAGTGTTGGAGCTTACTAAACATACCATAGACATAATTATAGTCTAGGGAAAAATCAATATGTAAGTGGATTTGGAGTGAATTCCTTGGGGCTTCAGGAACTCTGGTAAATGATAAAGAGGACACAACCTGATTTATCCAAATAATTAGCCAGAATACAGAGGAGAAACATATCTGTACTTTCAGAATAGATTTGGAATGAAGGCGATCTGGGAGCATATATTTATTTGCTTTGAACATTGATTTAAAATATAAAAGAATGAGAGATAAATGTTGAAGATGGTGATTTGTGGAATGATACCCATTCAATGGTAGCATGGCAGAAGACTCAAGTCTTTTTTATACACAGGTCCTCATCTTTAGATATACATGGTAAAATAAAGAATGGGAACAAATACTTACTAATACATAATATAATTCACTATAAATACAGCTCCTGAAAGATACCTGGCTTTGTAGCCACTTACAGCTGTTTAGCTATACACAGGCAGCATGGCTTCTGTGCAGTTTTGTTTCTTTTCTCATGACATGTTCACCTAAAGCAACTTATTTCACAAAGGTGCTAAATCAGATATCATCTATGAAACCCCTTGAATTTGTTTATTTATGGATAAAGTACAATAATTGATATTTCTGAGTGCTGTCATTTAAGTTCATTGTTTTGCACATTTTACGTATGGGTTTTCAAACCTAGTTTTTAAAGATTGCAAGGCACATTCAAGAAGACCACTGAAGTTCAAAAAATTTAACAAGTCACATGCTCAGGTCTCATAGCAAAATTACAAAAAAAAATATGAAAGATGAAGCTCCTATTTTCTCTCCAAAACCCACTAGTCCTATTGAAATGTTTATTAATGAGAGTTACTTAGACAGAAATCAGATCACAGAATGAGTTTAAAACTCTCACAAATGTCATTAAAGACTTTAAGGAGTTTAAGGACAGCAGAAAGAGTCAAAGACACAGCTCAGTGTGATGAAGAGCAATAAGCACTTGAGCAATGCCTCAGAAAGCCCAAACATAAAACTGATGGAGAGGATGAGGATAGTCCAGGACTTGACATGGGATTCTGTAGAATCCTAGAAACACTGAGGAGGACTCAAGCTTGAATGAAATCAGAATTAAAAATCTCAATTTGCTAAACTGAAAAACTGAAAGGAAAGCCTTGTAAATAAAATGAAGTAAGCAGAGGACAGAGTAACAGGACTTGAATATAATGTAGATTTAGACAGAAATGAATATGAAAGACTAAAAAAAGCCCACAAATACAGGAAGGAAATATACAGGAAACATAGGATACTATGAAAAGACAAAAGCTTTGAATAAGGCATGGATAAGGAAGAAGAGTCTCAATCAAATACATAGACCAGATCTTCAACAAGATCATAGAAGAAAGATTCCCCAAGCTAAGGAAAGACACACCCATACATATATAAGAAGCACACAGAACACCAAATAGACCAAATTGGAAAAAATCCCCTTGAGATATTATAGTTAAAATGATTAAGTAAAGAACAAAGTAAAAAAGTAAAGCTGTAAAATTGAGAAATTATGAACACCATATTCTGATATGGTTTAAGCCAGGGCTTAAGCCATGAGTTTGGAACTGGTATAATTTGTGTCCATTCTTAGATAACTGGTTTCTTATTTATTTGACTGCAGACTAGTATTGAAGATCTTCATAACTTATCTTCCTAACTGGTAAACTTGATTAATGTTATTTCCCATCTTGTATTTTTAAAGGTAGAGTGTTATGATTTTCTTCCATGTGTAAGTCTGTTGGATTAAAAGACAAAAAAGTATGTAATTGATAAAACAATACAACATATGAGTATGGTTCTGCTTTTCTCTTTATCAACACAACTATATTAAATTTTCAACTTTGATTAATAGGATTATACAAAATTGTGGACAGCTCTTTCTTTAGGCTTTGATCTTTATGCTCCTTTGAAATGATTAAGCTATTCCATATTATTTATGATGCGTCAGTATGCAAGATCATGCTGAGTGAAAATGAGGCGAGTAAAATGCCTGCTCATTAGTCCTGAAAAGCAAAGGCAACCAAATTAGCAAGGGAGACGTTGCCAGCTCCCCAAATTGGCAAACTTTGGCATTCTCCTTTATTAGTCTATTAATCCAGCAAACATTCTTCGCAAACTTTGTGCTATCTGACCTTGGTAGACATGGATGAATCTAAGAAGTAAAGTATTAGTTGCTACTATAATACCTGCGGAACAAATTGTACTATGACTCATATACACTACCAAAAGTAATAGCTACATAGTGTAACTATATATGGGATGGTAGCCTTAGGAGAGTTACCTAGAAAACATTTCAGACTTTTACTTTTTGCCCTTTAATACCTGGAAATGGAGAATATAATGATTTTAGTCTCTGGAGTATTATTAAGAATTGGCACTGAATAACTTTACACATTTTTTGGGGGGGGGGCTTGGATCACTTTTTCAGATTAGGCTAGTGTTTTTTGTTTTTTTTTTTTTTTTTTCTGACAATCATGACATTCTACAGAGTGTGGTAATTATCACATTTATTAGTTTTGCTTTAATTGGAAAATTTAGGTTACCCTGAATTTGGTTTTTAGGTTGGTATTATTACATCAATATTATCTAATATTAAGCATTCGTAGTATGTTACAAAGTCAGTTGGAGTGTAATGAAAAAGAAATGTTGGCGACTGAGATAGAACTAGTGCTTTCCCAGGGAGTTGTTGTTAGTACAAGCGAGAAAAAAAATGAACTGGATAGATATGCCACCAGAACACATAGCTCTTAGAAGCAAGGAATGTTGGTGGTGTCTAGATGGCACACTGAATTTCATTCTCTAAGAAACTGTCAAACACTGAATGATTTTACCCTTTCTTTCTCTCTCCATCCCTCCCCTTCTCCCTTTCCTTCACCTCTCATTTGTGTTGAATGGTGGTCACAGAAAAGCTTTTAGGTTTTAAAGACTACAGCTGTGATCTTTGTGTTCATAGGAGTCAAGTAAAGAGAACTGCAGA
This sequence comes from Mus pahari, assembly GCF_900095145.1. Classification (NCBI taxonomy): domain Eukaryota; kingdom Metazoa; phylum Chordata; class Mammalia; order Rodentia; family Muridae; genus Mus; species Mus pahari. The sequence continues at coordinate 64,471,772 of NC_034590.1, forward strand.
CACTAGTAGACTGAATGCTATTGTGCTTTGTGCTCTGAATGGCAATAGACTCTCTGGACTGCAAAACAGACAAGAAGTTAGATCAATTTTTAAGTTTCTTTCAACTTACACTTAAATAGGATGTTCTTTTATGTCAGCATACAGCTATGAGCCATCCTCTTAAGTGATTTTGTTGTTGTTGTTGTTAAAAATACACTTTCTGTTCCCTATCAAGACTCATTATAACAGAAGAATGTCTTTCTATTTTGTTTCTTCTTCATGTTACCTTCTTCATGGTGTGGTGGGAGTCATTCGATAGGCATTTCATCATATATACACAAGAGAAAGAATGGGAACCCTAATCAGGAATCAAAGATATGTTTCATTGAAGGATGTATTACTCTTTATGGATGGGAACGTGGAGGCTCATAGCCTGATAGGACTCACTGAAGAAGAGAGAGGGCAGTGAGGACTGTATAAGATTGAGTAAATTAAGAGACATATTTTCCTTATAAACAATCGAAATGCAACAATAGATTGTTGAATTTAATAATCGATTTTTAAGTATTTAAAGGGAGAAACCAACAAGAGATAGCTGAAGCAGTAAAATATTAGCAGACTTAAGATGATAGAGAAAAAAATGAGAAGCAGAACCTAAGCAAGGGGAGGGTAGAGCTGGTTGGAAATCAGCTGAGGCAGCCAAGAGAACTTACAGCATGGCTTTGACTGACACAGCAGACCTAGCATGCACCAAAATCAAGGACAGGAAGAAGAAGGCAGGAGCTTAGTGATGTTGCTATATGCTATATGCTTCTTATGGCTATGGACAATGAGATCAAGACATGTTTTTTTTTTTTTTGTTTTTTTTGTTTTTTTTTTTTTTTACTGATAAGCAAGACCAAGTCACAGGTCAGAACTTTGATCATGAGCAATTTTAATTACTCAGATATTGATCAGAATACCTAAGAACCTACAGAAGGCAGGCTGTGAGAACAAGGCTGGCATTTTAGATACAAACTGTAAGACATGCCTGTTCTTGGATTGCAGTCAGTTCCTGTTCTGAGCACATGCTTGGGAAAAAAATCCACGTGTGATAATAGGTTAGCCTTTGGGGGATTGTTGGTGGCCAGAATGTTATTAGACTAAATGCTATGCAGCAGGGAAAAAAAAAAAAAACCTAAGGGAAGTTTATCTTGAACAGTATGATTGAAATCACTAAAGACCTTTAGAATTTTATAATGTAAAGTGGGTAAGAATATTTAAAGGTGAATTTAAGTGCTTCTTTAAAATCAATAAAGAAAATTAAGCCTCCTCAATAATATTAGACCAGTATATATTCTTATGACTAAGGTCAGCCACTTTATACCAGGGAACTTTCAGGCCTTGAAAATTTTTACTTTATTTACATTTGTCTTGTGGGTAAGTAGACATTTATTTAGGTCTTGACATTGTCAACACAGACAAGATCTTTCTAATTTAAACCCAGGATCTTTCTTCTGTACCTTGTAATGTCTGAGCAGCTGTGCTCTCCAAGGCTTGCTTCCTTTATTAGCATATAGAGACTGTCATGCTGATTCAAATGACATTTTCATGTAGATGGGGGAGTCCCCATAGGACCCACCTGTAGATGAAGAAGCTAAGGCAATTAGTAACTGCTGAGTGATGGAGAGATTGTCTTCTCCAGTGGTGATTTCCTGGGTTTGTTGTCCAGTACTGAATGGTCCTCCCTAGAAATCTTTACAAGCAGGAATTATTGAATAGACTCAGGGTGTTGGATTTATATGTGGATTGCTTATGTGCTCATTTAACAACAATGGTTAAAAAGGAGGCTACACATTTTGGGGGGCTGGTGAACATGGGGAGTGTAGAAGAGAATAGATTTAGAGAAAAATTATGGAATTATATTTTAATTAAATACTAAAAATTAGAATTAAAATTTTACTGATATGATGACCTTTTTCTCCATGCCACAACTATTTCCTAAGATTTGATGTTCACTTATTTTTTTAAACATAAATTTTGGTTTTACACTGATTATATCGCTCTTGTACTTTCATCAAAAAAATCAAAAGACTTTGCTTTGGAATAATGTTAGATATAATGTTAGATAATTGCACGTACAAAATAGAGCTTACAAAGATCTTCTCTTCATTCATCTTTACATTTGATATCTTTATCATCTGAGATATCTTTAATACTGTTGGTTATTACATTGCTATGTTCATTGAAATTAGAGTATAGCTCACATATGCATTATCCATTTTTTCATTAATGTCCTCTTTTTGATCCTTGAGCCTATAACGTATGCAATATGACACTTAGTCATTATATATGTGTATTTTTTATTGCTTATTCATGATATCATATACCTGACAAGAAGCAACTTGAGGAAGAGTTTATTTGGCTTACAGTTGGAGGGACATGGTTCATTATGTGAGGTGAGTACACAGGCAGTAGTACTGGGAGGCGCCTGACCACAAAGCATCTATAAGTCAGGAAGCAGAGGGAAATGAATACTCAAGGAACTTTCTCACTTTTTAAAAAAATTTTTAAATTTATTTATTATTATTTTCTTTATTTACATTTCAAATGCTATCCCGAAAGTTCCCTATATCCCACCCCCGCCCCTGCTCCCCTACCCACCCACTCCCACTACTTGGCCCTGGCCTTCCCCTGTGCTGGGTCACACTTATATAAACACTGCAAATAAAATATTAAAACTCAGTTTGTAGCTTCAAAGTGTTAATTAAAACTTGTACAATTAAACCAATAATTTCAACACAATTTAAGCTTACAGGTATAGAAATGTGATTTGAGAAAAAAATAGTTTAATTCATCTGTGGAAAATAGGGCTTGCTGGCATCTCTCTTTTTTTTTTTTTTTTATTATTTTCTTTATTTACATTTCAAATGCTATCCCGAAAGATTCCCATACCCCTCCCCCCACCTCTGTTCCCCTACCCACCCACTCCCACTACTTGGCCCCGGCCTTGCCTTGTGCTAGGTCATATGGAGTTTGGGAGACCAAGGAGCCTCTATTCCCACTGTTGGCCGATTAGGTCATCTTCTGCTACAAATGCAGCTAGAAACACAAACCCAGGGGGTACTAGTTAGTTCCTGTTGTTGTTCCACCTACAGGGTTGCAACCCCCTTCAGGTACTTGGGTACTTTCTCTAGTTCCTGCATTGGGGACCCTGTGTTCCATCCAGTAGCTGGCTGTGATCATCCATTTCGGTGTTTACCAGGCACTGGCGTAGCCTCACCAGAGGCCACAATATCAGGGACCCTTCAGCAGTATCTTGCCGGCATGAGCATGAGCATTAGTATCTAGGTTTGGTGGCTGATGATGGGATGGACTCCGAATGGGGTCCTCTCTGGATAGTCCATCCCTTCATCCCAGCTCCAAACTTTGTCGCTGTACCTATAATTTTTCATGGGAGTTATGTTCCTCATTCTAAGGAGGAATGAAGTATCCACAAATGTTCATCCTTCTTGATTTTCTTCTGTTTTCCATAATGTGTCTTGGATATTCCAAGTTTCTGGGCTAATATCCGCTTATCAGTGAGTACATATCTAGTGACTTCTTTTGTGATTGGGTTACCTCACTAAGGATGATATCCTCCAAATACATCCATTTGCCCAAGAATTTCATAAATTCATTGTTTTTAATAGAAGAGTAGTACTCCTTTGTGTAAATGTACCACAGTTTCTGTATCCATTCCTCTATTGAGGGACATCTGGGTTCTTTCCAGCTTCTGGCTATTATAAATAAGGCTGCTATGAACATAGTGGAGCATATGTCCTTATTAACAGTTGGAAGATCTTTTGGGTATATGGCTGGCATCTCTTTATTCTAAAACCAAATTACTAGAAGCTGCCTGTGAGAAACCTGTGAGAAGGAGGAACCACAAGAAACAAGCAGACTGTATCCCAAAGTTAGAAACAACCTTGGGAATCACTAAGATACCAACAGGTTTCTGAAACTGTAGAGAAAATGTCAGTGTCACAGTAAAATTAAGGAAGCCAAGTCAAAGGTCACTTCAACTGTATGACTCCATGATGGGGGAAGAAATTACACCCATCCCCTAAAGTAAATTTGCTTTATTCTCTGAGAGATACAGGGTTTGAAATCTCAAGAGAAGAATTCTTAGATTATCCTCAATTAAAACAAGAAATCACATATAAAGCACTAGATGGGTAAATTATGACAAGGAAAGAAGACAGGGAAGGATAGAAAACCTTAAAAAAGACCTCAAGTCTTAAGTCCTGAAGCCAACTCTTCTGAAATAGCTAAACTGGTGCATCAAGAGTTCAAGTTTACTATTTTATCCCAAAGAGGACAGAAATATGAGAATGAGTTCATCACAGTGTGTGAAGAAGACCAGCAACATGAGGAAAAAGCCCTAAAATAGCGGAGACAATCAGCAGTGTGAATGGAAAAGTAGTCAACCAGAAAGAAAAAAATTGGCAAAGACATTGAGAAAAGATAGGAAAATTTGAATGAAAACTAATGAATCAAATGAGAAGCACAAGGGAAAACATCACCAATATATTTGACCAAACAGAAAAAATCGAGTCAGGGGTTGAAGACAAGGTTGGGAAAATACATTCACACCACAATAGAGGAAAACAAGTATAGAATGACTATAGCATCCATGAACTCTGAGATATAATAAAAGACAAAAGCCAAGAATCTACAGGGTTGAAGAAGAGGGCAAGCCAAAGCCATAGACAATAAACAACATAAAATTTATAGGAAGATATGTGTTTGCAAATACAACCTGCATAGAATGCCAAACATTCATGGTTAGAAATGAATCTATGATATATCATGTACATGGTGTCAAACTCACAATGGAAAGAAATGATAGTTATAGTAATAACTAGGAAGCACCTGCAAAGGCAAGCACAATAGAATGCCATCATATCTCTCATCACCAACCCCGACCCCCTCCAAAAAAACAACAAACAAACAAACAAACAAACAAAAAAAACAGGCAAAAACTTATCAATACATTTTAAGCACTTAAGGTAGCTATCAAGAGGGATGACATGCCCTGCAAAGCTGGTTTGATGAAGAAATAAAGACATGGCAAGGCAAACATAAAGTAAGCCAGATCTTGACTCTAAGGACTATAAGAGATAGATGATTATCTCATTTTCTGAGGAAACATGAATAAATTTCATGAGAGTGATAAACAATAGGAAGCCAGGCAGGAGTCTAGTATCTAAACTAGCAAGCCAGCATCTCACTTTTAGTATTACATAACAAAGGAAAGACTCAACAGCCATTTAATCGACCAGAAAAAATAATGAAAATTATAGGAATTAATATGAATATCTTTCAATAAAAAGCTTAAGATTTTCCTATTGAACTAAAATAAACTAAATAAAGCTAAGTACCCAAGAAATAGTAAAGACAACAAGAGGAAAAGGATGGAAATCAATCTATAAACACAACGAATTTAAACATTGGAGTACTATGCAGCTATAAAAACCAATGAGTTCACGAAATTCACAGGCAGATGTATGGAACTAGAAAATATCATCCTGAGTGTGATAACCCAGACACAAAAGAACACACATGGTATGTACTCACTAATAAGTGGCTATCAGCCCAAAAGCTCAGAACACTCATGATCCAACCCACAAACCATATGGAGCTTAAGAAGGAAGACCAAAGTGGGGATGCTTCTATCCTACATGGAGGGGGAACAAAATAATCACAGGAGGTAGAGGAAGGGAGCGACTTGGGAGGAAGAGAGGAGGGGAGAGGACAAATGGTGGCAGGATCAGGTATTGGAAGGGACACGAAAAAAGTACAGAGGGTCAGGACATTCGATAGAAATATGTAGCAGTGGGGGGTGGAGGACTCTGGGAAGCCACTAGAAAGTCCCAGACACCAGAGAAGCAAAAAGCTCCCAGGACCCAAGGGTTGTCCCAGGGATGTCTTTGGCCAAAATACACAATAAAAGAGAGATAGAACCTGTAGACACTACCTCCAATAGATATGCACTGCCCCCAGTTGAGGGATGGGGTCACCCACCCATCTCAAAATTGTTAACTCAGAAATACTCCTGTCCAAAGGAAAGACAGGGAAAAAATGAAGCAGACTGAAGGAAACTATTCAGAGACAGCTCCACTTAGGGATCCATCCCATCTGCAGACACCAAACACAGACACTGTTGCTGATGACAAGAAGTACCTGCTAACAGGAGCCTGGTATGAGTGTTGCCTGAAAGGTTTTACCAGCACCTGACCAATACAGATGCAGGTACTCACAGTCAGCCATCAGACTGAGCCCTAGGACCCCAATGGAAGAGCTAGGGGAATGAAGGAGCTGAAGGGGACTGCAACACCATGGGAAGAATTATATCAACTAACTTGACCACCCAGAGCTCTCAGGGACTAAACCACCAGAGAGTACACATGAAGGGCTCTAGATACATATGTAGCAGAGGATGGCCTTATCTGCCATCAGTGGGAAGAGAGGCTCTTGGTCCTGTGAAGGCTTGATGCCCCAGCATAGGGGGAATGCAAGAACAGTAAGGTGGGAGTGGGTGAGTGGGTGGAATAACATCTTCATAGAGGCAAAGGGGAGGCAGGAGAGGGAAGACAGGATGGGCTGGGGTCTTATGGTGGGGTAACTCGGAAGGGGGATATAATTTGAAATGTAAACTAATAAAATGATTAATTCAAACACTAATGAATACCCAAACAAATTCGCCTACCTATTGTGACATTTGCTAAGGCAGACTTCAACCTGGATTTACTAATAAGAGGTAGTGAAGATGATTCTGAGGTGTTTAGGAGACAGTACCTTCTGGCCATGACATGAGTATTACAGTCATGAACAGAGCAACCTGTGATTACATGCAAGAGTTCTACAAAAAGATATTAAAATAGAAGAGGGGGATAATTTATATTAAGAAGGATGTCAGTGGGAGTTAGAAGGGCACAAAAGAATGTGATGGGTACAGTCACAGTGCATTGTACACATATATGAAGTTGTCAAAAATAAAGCAGGGACAAAATGGATTTGTCTTTGAGGAAAGGTAGTTCTGTTGTGCATTAAATGGGAGCATAGCCTTTAGTCAATGATGAAGACTTCATCAACTACACAGTTTAGACTTTGCAGATCTTATAGTTCACAGAGTTCTCTGAAAATATCTTTGTGTAGATTTCTTGAAAAGAATAATTTGATGTAAACATCATAGATTATCAGAACATCAAAGTGTTTTAAAGCATGTTTATATCATGCTGCACAAAATGCATTCATTCAAAAATTTGTAACTGATAAAAATACTCATATATATGTAGATATTTATAAAAGTGCCATGGTATAATCTAAACTATTAATATCTTAAAATAAAGTTTTTATTTTACTATCTTAATTTAGTCGAGTTTCAACAATGTGATTTTAAATTTTCATTAAGCAGTTCAACAAATATTATTGTTAGCTAACTGTGCCAGGCAATATAGGTGCAGTGATTTAGTAGGAGATAATTCAGGAAAAAGCTATACAGCCGAAATACTTGGTAAGTGCTACAGTGACAATATAGTCCCTCGCTGAAGCATCAACCTGAAAACCTAGCTGTGAATTACGGAGATAGTGAATGATGTTCGTCTATCATATCTCAGTGCAGTGGGGTTGTTCTCTCCTTTTCTTGTATACTTATAAATTCATCCAAGGCTATAAAAATGTTTTATTTATGAAATATTTCTGACAAGGGAGAGATAAAACTTTAGTAAATGTTGAAAACTGTGATTAAATTTTGAAGCTGTGCCAGGAAACTCATTACTTCCGACACGAATATAATTTTAGGTAGAGAAAGGGGCCTGGGAAATTATCTATTTATGAAGGTAGGCATTCAAAATGATTTTCGAGTAGATGTATATCTGAGCCTTAGTGTCAGGAGTATGCTGTAAGAAAGGCAAATACACCTAACCATTTCTTCCTCCACATTAAAAGAAAAAAGCACACAGGAAAATGTGGCAAAATAATATAATAACAAAGGATAGATTTTAGTTTTGAATTCTGTGCAAGCAACTCTTAGCCTCGCTCTGCTCATTATCTCAACACGGTCATTTCTGTTTGGTTTCTTGCTGGTGTTTGAGATTTATCCCCAGAAGTGGATACAGATAATTTCTGTTCTAAGTCACCAACTTTTAGTAATGTCTTTTTTTTTTTTTTTTTTTTTTTGCAATGGAAGAGTAGCTGAAATATATCTTTTAGTCAACAACAAAGAAAACAGTCTTTGCTCTGAGTCCACAGTTAAACATTTCCAAGATTTGGGTAAAGCCTGGGCAAGATGCTTTCCAGACTCTGGGAAATACTATTAACAGCTATTTTTAAGAAACTTAACTGGCTGTGAGCATCCACTTCAGTGTTTGCCAGGCACTGGCATAGCCTCACAAGAGGCCACAATATCAGGGTCCCTTCAGCAGAATCTTGCTGGCATGAGCATTAGTATCTAGGTTTGGTGGCTGATGATGGGATGGGTTCCCGAATGGGGTAGTCTCTGGGAGGCCCCTTGGTCTTGCAAACTTTATATGACCCAGCACAAGGCTTGGGCCAAGTAATGGGAGTGGGTGGGTAGGGGAGCAGGGGAGGGGGGGGGTAATAGGGAACTTCCGGGATAGCATTTGAAATGTAAATAAAGAAAATAATAATAATAAAAAATTATACACACACACACACACACACACACACACACACACACACACACACACACACAAAGAAAGAAACTTAAGAGAAAATTGAAGCAGAGGTGTCCAGAGAAGTATCTATACTGGAAAGGAGGGACAACCACTGAGAAGATTTGTATTTTCATGCCTTTTACCATGAGAGTGAAACATGTTCTGTGGTATATATATATATATGTACCCAGAACAACTGAAACACTTTGTGATTTCAGCCAATCAAATTTCTTTTTCTTCTCAGAGAATGTAACATGTCTAAAGAATGTCTACAATGGGGTGGATCCCCAAGTGGGGCAGTCTCTGGATGGTCATTCCTTTAGGCTCTGCTCCAAACTTTGTCTCTGTAACGCCTTCCATGGGTATTTGTTCTAAGAAGGAATGAAGTATCCACACTTTGGTCTTCCTTCTTCTTGAGTTTCATGTGTTTTGCAAATTTCATCTTGGGTATTCTAAGTTTCTGGGCTAATATCCACTTATCTATGAGTGCATATCATGTGTGTTCTTTTGTGATTAGGTTACCTCACTCAGCATGATATCCTCCAGATCTATCCATTTGCCTAAGAATTTCATAAATTCATTTTTTGAATAACTGAGTAGTACTCCATTGTATAAATGTACCACATTTTCTGTATCCATTCTTCAGTTGAGGGACATCTGGGTTCTTTCCAGCTTCTGGCTATTATAAATAAGGCTGCTATGAACATAGTGAAGTATGTGTCCTTATTACAAATTGGAACTTCTGGGTATATGTCCGGGAGAGGTATTGCTGGATCTTCCGGTAGTACTATGTCCAATTTTCTGAGGAACCATCATAAACAACCACCAAACCCAGACACTAGGCAGATGCCAACAAGAGCCTGCTGACAGGGGCCTGATATAGCTGTCTCCTACGAGTCTCTGCCAGTGCCTGGCAAATACAGAAGTGGATGCTCACAGTCATTCATTGGATGGAGCACAAGGTCCCCAATGAAGGAGCCAGAAAAATACCCAGGGAGCTGAAGGGGACTAAAGCCCCATAGAAGGAACATCAATATGAACTAACCACACTCCCAGAGCTCCTTGGAACTATACCACCAAAGAAAAACACATGGTGGAACTTGTGTCTCTAGCTATATTTGTAGCAGAGGATGGCCTAGTTGGCCATCAATGGAGGAGAGGCTCTTGGTCCTGTGACGGCTCTATGCCTCAGTATAGGGGAATGCCAGGACCAGGAATGGGAGTGGCTGGGTCGTGGAGCAGGGGGAAGGGGGAGGGACTAGGGGGGTTTTGGAGGGGAATCTAGGAAAGGGGATAACATTTGAAATGTAAATAAAGAAAATATCTAATATAAAAAGAAAAAAGAATGTCTACCATGTATTTATTATTCCAGAAAAACCAGAAGACCTAAGTCTGATCCATCCAGGCTCTGTGATTGTGGATTCAGACTCTGTGATCCTCTGTGAGCAAACTTTAAAAATGTAAATGTTTATAATAAAATCTTGAGACATCTATAGTTTTAAATAGTCATAGGAGAATAAAATAATCTATGTGTCCTTAAGATTCATCTTAAGAAGTATAAAAGTGCACATATCCCTTCAAAGTGTATTAAGATGGAAAGACAATAATGTGGGAGATCATTGAAAATATAAAACAAAGGAATACAACAAGATATACTATGAATAAAGTTGAGCCTTCTGGCTTCTAAATTTATCTTCTACAGGTAGATTCCATCTGAGTAATCAGACTGCCACTAAACTCTGGGGCTAGCCTTCTAATGTCTTAGATCCTGTAAGGAAGGGAGTACTTAGTGGGACAGCAAAAGTGTTCAGTGTGAGCAGGGGTACTCACCATGGGAGTAACTGACTTCATTAAAAGGTGGAGAAACTGTAAGAAGAGATTTGAAAATTTACAAGTTCTTCCAACACACTGTTAGGTGAATAGAAATGTTCTCTAGCATTTGGATGATTAGTGGAATAAAATAATATAATAAAAATTTGAAAAAACAAAATAAGAAAAAGACTACTTTTAATTAAAAAAAGGACTAAAATAAATATATCTGGTGCTCCAAATTCTCTTGTTTGATGTGACAACTTATGGCACATATCAGGCAAAAGTTCCAAATCTGCAAAAGAGTCATTATTCGTGTGTGTGTGTGTGTGTGTGTGTGTGTGTGTGTGTGTGTGTGTACTGTGCAAGTGTATGACAGTTTATGTAATCATGGGTTTAAATTTGACCTTCAGTTCTTTCCTAATGTTACACTCAACTGTGCTTGTTAGAAATGGACAGATCTGACATTTCTACTATTACCAAGAATCACTAAGTGGGAAGATATTCTGGGAAATGGCTCTCCATAGGTAATCAAAATTGCATGAAGTACAAGATGTCCAAGTCACTAATTATAAAAATCAAAATGATTTGATCCAAATTTATTTCTCTGTAACTGAAAAGTGCAGATTGTAATAGGATTCAGACAGTAATAACTTCCAATTTTGTTAAAGATGATGTACCCAGAAGGAGGATTTGCATTACTTTTTATCTTCACTTTCAATTTTCCAAAAAGTTACTCACCACAGAATAGTTTTCACATTTTTAATTAAAAACTTCCATTGTAAAATGCATGTGCTGTATTATACAGCCTGAAAACTGAGAAAATATAGAATGACACATACTCATAGGCTTGAAAATGCTTGATTTTATGTGTTAATGATACTTATGTGAGATCTACCTTCTTGTGTACACATTAATATTGTTAGTTGTAGTTACTGTTGCTCAGAATAGGCCTAAAACACATTGCTATTATGTAATTGAGATATTATGTACACTGGTAGCTTTTGTCTTCTTATGACATTCATCCTAGCAATGATACAAAAGATATAACACCAAAGGACCGGCAAACAAAATGAATAGATAAAATCAGGATATATTAAACTGCAAAGCAGGCAGGCAGTCAACAGAACAAAGAAGTAGCCCATAGAATGGCAGAAAGAACTTGGAGCCGACACCTCTATGGCAATCATTTACTGAAACTAAGTGAGAAATACAACAACTTGACTATATATTCACTTTTGTCTGTTTTTTTTTTTTTTTTTTTTTTTTTTTTTTGCAAGATAAAGTTTCTCTGTGCAGTCTTGGATGTCTTAGACCTTGCTTTGTAGACCAGGCCAGCCTGGAGCTCACAGAGATCTGCATGCCTGTACCTCCATATTGCAGAGATTAAAGTTATGCACAATACTTCTTAAAGTGCAAACACAGTCAACAAATACATAAAAAGTTCAATTCAGAGATCACAAGGAAATACCTCTGAAAATCACAGTGTCATTTTAAGAGTGGGTATTATAACAACTACTACAACAGTTAAACATGTCTTGCCAAAAGTCTGGAGAAATTGTAGCCTTTGTACAACAGTTGGTAGAAAATAAATGTAGTTACTATGGAAATATGAAATTAGATCACCTCGGATACCAGTAGCTAGTTCTCATGTGCTGTTTAACCAGTTTTCCCAGTGGAAAATGGCTTTCACAACTATACTATACTATAATAGTTATGTTGTTAGCATGGATCTATTGCAGAAAAAGAGCACTTTGTTCATGGCAAACTTGTTAGCATTTTTTAAAAACTGTCACATTCCCTGCCTTCCTATCAAAACTTGTAACTGAAATGCATTCATATTCTCTTCTAAGTCATTGAACATATTTATAGTAGCTGTTTTGAAGTTCTTATTTAGTTGTCAACTATATTGTATGTCTTAGGGCCTACTGTAGTAGGATATGGTGGAGGCATATTGTCTTGGCTGTTATTGGGTTTACATGCTGGTGTCTTGGTATCTGGAGCCGGGATGACTATGATCCTAGGTGTTAATATATGGTCTTGTCTTTTTGGGCATGCTCTGTTTCTTTGTTTCTGTTGGTCTTTCTGGATCTTAGGAGTATATGGCACATGTGGGTTGCCTTGCAGGTAGTGTTTGTGCAGGCCATTGGATGTCAGGGAGGAATAGAAGCAGGCAAAGGGAAAAGGCTCAGAGGGGCTTCAGGAAAGAGATCAGGGGAACCACAGGAAGTTGGAGTTCTGGTGGGAAGAGAGGATCCTGCAAGAATGTTGTAGGAATAAAGGAATTATCTGGAGAGACAGAAATGAAAGGGCTAAGGGGACCTTGGGGCTATACCAAGAGTTTCCAGTGAAAGAAGTTGAGTTGAGGAGAGTGGCACCTGTAATTAGGTTGTTACTAGACTGAGGGTAAGAATTGAGATAATGTAATTGTGGCCAGGAAGCACAGTTTGATTCGCCTGCTTGAGTCTCTGCCATGTGTGGTCACAGGTGTTAGGGTGGGAAGACAGACTTTTACAAGGAGTCTGCTACAGGGCTGGAGATGAGACCAGTGAAAGCGTGTTTGAGGACAGGAAGGAGAGTAAAGATCACTTAACTGCTGAGGTCACTGGGTTCCCAAGTAGAGCATGCTTCCAGCTATAAGCAGTCGACATTAATGAAGAGCAATGGACTGAAAGAGGAACTGAGAGGGTCCCCCAAATGGAGGAAACCTGGCTTTACCACAAAATTTATATATCTGAAAACAAGTTAGAACAAACTTAAAAGAATGTTTTATACATTGACCTGTTAATTTTCTAGACACACTACTTTCTATGTAGCATCTGATTAGTTGGATCAGTTACTAAATGTTTGCCTATATGTCTCCAGGCCTGGAAAAAAGAAAGGAAGTATTATTTCTTATACTGGAGCAGCTATTCAGTAAAATGATATTATATTATCATTTTGCCTTTCAATTTTATTTTTTTTTCAGTTAGAAATACTTTTTTCTTTTTCTTTTCTTTCTTTTGTTTTGTTTTGTTTTTGTTTTGTTTTTCAAGACAGGGTTTCTCTGTGTAGCTCTGGCTGTCCTGGAACTAACTCTGTAGATCAGGCTGGCCTTGAACTCAGAAATCCACCTGCCTCTTCCTCCCAAGTGCTGGGATTAAAGGCATGTGCCACCACTGCCCGGCTAGAAATACTTTTGTAATAGTTATAATACTTTCATTATATAAATGTGCTCTCATTTATTTAACTATTTCCTTTTTTCTGCATTTGTTGGTTATCAGATATTGTGCAATCAACTACATTACATGTCAATTTTAGTCTATGAGACAGATCTGCTTTATAAATTTTAAGTTATATAAGGGACATGTATTACTTAAATATACTTGCAAGAGAAAATGGAAGCATAGAATTTAGTATGAGCTAGCTCTTTGGCACTCTATAGATACATGTATCAAGCTTGCACAGCATCTGCAGAAACTCAGAGATCACTCTCTTAAAGCTTTACTCCCCAGTCCAACATGATACATAAGATTAATGTATCAGGTCAAGAAACATTGAGGGTAGATTGAAACAGAATATACGATGGTCTGGCCAATTCCCAAATATTATTGAATATTTAATGTAGACAGGGGCTTCTAAATATAACAGACATTTTATGAAGTTTCCCAAAGGATAAAAAGATGTAAATATTTTCTATATTACTTGAAAAATTATAGATATAAATAAGGACAAAAATAAGTTTTCAGGATAAATATGGCAAAAAAGGTCAAAATCAATCTGATGGTAGTATAAGCAAGGTTGCTTGCTAAAGTCATGAGAGGTGTATACAGAGAAAACATTATTTCTCAGTGATAAGCACAGAGCATTAGTGCCTTCTGATAGGAAGACATCACAATCTATTTAGTTTTTATGGCTAGATTAAGTTTCTGACCTTATAGCAAAGCTTCAAAGACACGTAAATAGGGAGATTAAAACATCCTAACAGAATTTAATTAAAGCTATAATGAACACCACTTTTATATTATCTGGATGAATTTCCAGTTCCATCTGTGTAATGTTGGAAAATTTCACTATAGTGAGGTTCTTGCATTTTGAAGGATTATCCATATTTCTTAAATATTAATTTTCTTTTCTTTTTTAAATTTTTTTATTATTATTTTCTTTATTTGCATTTCAAATGCTATCCCGAAAGTTTCCTATACCCCCACCCCTACCTCTGCTCCCCTACCCACCCACTCCCACTACTTGGCCCAGGCCTTCCCTTGTGCTGGGTCATATAAAGTTTGCAAGACCAAGGG
>NC_034590.1:64487448-64491730 GCF_900095145.1 Mus pahari
TTTATAATAGCCAGAAGCTGGAAAGAACCCAGATGTCCCTCAATAGAGGAATGGATACAGAAAATGTGGTACTTTTACACAGTGGAGTACTACTCAGCTATTAAAAACAATGAATTTATGAAATTCTTGTGCAAATGGATGTATCTGGAGGATATCATCCTTAGTGAGGTAACCCAATCACAAAAGAAGTCAGATATGCACTCACTGATAAGTGCATAATATTAATTTTCTTATATAACAAGTATAAAAATAAATCAGCCTGTTTGTATGGTTTTACAAGTAATGCACAAGATAAAGTATGTGAGACCAGTATGTAATAGTATGTTTTTGTCTGTTTTATAAATAATCAGTGTGAAGAGGGAGCTCTTTTTTATTTTCAAATGGGAAACGTAGAAGGGACAGAAGGTAGAAATTCTACAAGTTATACCATCTGAACACATGGATAGACTGCAAGCTCTTTACTTTGTTTCTCCTTCCTTTAGAAGGCCATGTTTCCTATATTTTGGAATGATGGATAAAGAATCATATTTTGTAACTAAACAAACAAGAAAATGGATGACAGTCCAGTTTATGTCTTTATAAACAGCAATATTGTATGTGACCGTTCAGCTCTATAAACTCTACTTCTCTTTTTAAAACAGTTGAGACTATAACTCCAGTATTTTCCCTTTCCTTCCCTCTCTTCAAATCCTCTTGTATAATCCTCCTCTTTCAAATTTGTGGCCATTTTGTTAGAAAACAAATTGTCTTTACATGTATATATGTGTATTATATAACTATATCCCAAAATATACCACATAGTACATTAGCTTTCTCATCTGTGAGAATTAAATATCAAACGGTTATGAAAATATTTTCAACTCCAGCTGACCTTTTTTTTGACAAAGGAGGATACTGTTACAAAGTAAGAACAAGCTTTTTTGTTTCCATCTCTGTCCATGAGACAGGCAGTAGGTGGTTACTTATGTCTTATGATTTATATAAACGATTTATAAGTTCCCAGGAAGCTGTTCTTTGTTAATTTCCATCACTGAAACATTGTAGGCAACTTTTAAAGTCCTATTTGTTATTAATTTAATCACTTAGGATTTGGAGTGCTTGTGAATTGTTTCCTTTTTGATTAAATGCAAAGCATGTTTCCTTGAAGATTTGATCTCATTTTGTGATATTGTGGATATTGAATTAGAGGTCAGTCTGCCCCAGCAGTAATCTTAAGTATTGAAGCAGAAGTTCTGCATTTCTGTAGACATTGTCTGCATAGTAGTTGTTAAAATAAATTCAAATGAATAAATGCTATTTGGTTATCATTTTCCCATTGTATTTTAAAAGACCAAGAACATTTTTATATGGTAATAATTTTTTCATTCAACTAAAATCATAAAGAGTAAAGTTACACATTGACAAAATTGCCCCATAAAAACAGGGCAGAACATTGTAAGCTCCTTCATATTTTGCTCTTAATATTATGGGACATTTAGGTAATAGTGGTATTTACTTGGTTGCATAAGCCTAGAAAGGTTAAACATGACTCAAATGCAAATTATTTTCTTTATCAGGGATATGCAGCTGTATAGACAAGATAAGGCATTTCAATAGAATTAGTTGTATCCAAACTCTTATAGAAGTCATTACAGATTTATATTTCTGTGGAAAAAAATTAGAGGTAATAATATTGTTTTGCCTTTACACACACACACACACACACACACACACACACACACACACACACACACAAATGACTGATATATGATTCACTCAATTTTTATTCATTTATCACAAAATATTTATTAGAAATCTATTAATGCAATAGCTCTTGGAGATAAGAGTTTTATATATGTTCTATATATTGAATTGACTTTATCTTGAATTTCTTAGACTTAGATTAACTTTTCATAAACAACTAAAATATCACAAAATCTTATTAAAGTAAACACCTATATAAAAGAGATTATTGTCAAAATATATAAGCACTATAAATATAAGAGATGCATTCATGCAATAATGGTGCTAAATACTGTATCAGGCAAAAATGGGCATAAATGAGACATGATTATGCTTAATATTTTATGTGGAGATTCCATAAAGAAGCAGAAGAGGTGATTTGTAGTTGTTAAAAAACAAAACCAAACTACCATAAACAATGAGATAAGGAGAGCCAAGAACATTATATGCAAACTAGGCATTAAAGTGAATCAGAGAATCACAGACAATATGGTTAAGGTACCACATATGCCACTTAGGAAGCTGCTGAAAGTTTGGAGGATGAAGGAGAGTACTATGATGAAAAAAGATTCACAATATGAATTTTCAAAATGTGGAGAAGGAATAGGGAGTATGTTAACAGATTAGCACAATTCAAAGACCTTCTAGGTCTTTGTGATCAGTCTGGAATGACACAACTTTAATCCCTCTGGCTGGAATACAGACAATGCCTTTAGCACACACCTTTAATCCTAAACAATATAGATCAAGGTAGTTTGTAGAAGGAAGGAGCCATGTTTAAAAGTGATGTCTTATTTAGGGGCAGACAAAGTGAAGAATCAGAAAAAGATCTGCCAGAATGAGTCAGGTATATGTGTGCCCAACTCCTGGGAGCAGACAAGAAAGAGAGGCTACTGAAGAGCAAGCAGTACATGGTGAGTCAGAAGGGCAGTTCAGTGAGCACAGGTCAGTTGAGTTCAGGCAATACAGTGGAATTCTGTTGGGTTCAGTTCAGTGTAGTTTAGTTTGTGGAATTCAGAGGCAGTTTATCCAAGCAAGCAATTCAGTAAGAAGCCAAAAAAAGTCAGCTAGAATCAGACAATATGGAGGTGTTTTGAGCCAGGAGAGCTGAATTGAAGCATTCAGTCAGAGTTCAGAAACAACGCAAAAGGATGAAACTGAGGAGAAAATAAGTTTAAATTTATAGAGAGCAGAAGTATGTCGAAGAGAATTTGAAGTCACCTGAGAGAAAAGACTGACAGGGTAGAGAATCCAGGAAGCAAGAAGCAATGGTAAATGGAGGTTTAAAGAGAATGAGGTAGTAGATGCAGTCATGACCTAGAAAGGTAATTAAGCAGCATGCCTTCAAGATGACAATTGCATCTAGTGAATGCTACTCTTACAGGTTTTTAAATAGTAATTTAGACCAGTGTAAAAACAGTGGGGATATGAATTTGGTCAGGGAATAGAAACCATGATATAGCAAAATGAAGTCTGTGGAATTCAGTTATACCTTGAGCAATGTAAGACAGAGAAGAGGGAACAAAATGTATCTTGTATGGATCTTCATGATGTCCGAGCTAAAAGTAGTATTCGCACAGACTCAAGAGGAATCTCTTAGATGCTATGCTTTAAGCTCGCATGCCAAGATCCTCCTGGAGCTTGAGATATTACACAGCTATGTTGAGGCCTTCACAAGCTCTCCATGGAACAAGCAACATCTTGAAAGCTAGACCACAGATTTTAGAGTCCAGATGCTCTGCCAGTAGGAGCAAATTGTAGGAGAATTCACATTTTATGTTTAATTGACACACAATGGTAGCAAATGACATAATTTGCATTCTTGTGGCAAAGCCAGGTCACTGCTGATTTGGAGACAGTAGCTTGGGATCTCTACTGGCCACATGGAGTCTTTGCCCATACAAATGAGGACAAATGTTGTGGCACTTTTTTTTTTTTTTTTTTTTGTCTCCTTCTTTTGTGCCTAATAATACCTACTTTCGGGTTCTAAGCAGGGTTTATTTACTTTTCCATTGTTTCATTCTTGATTATGGCACGTTGTGTAGCATAACAACCCCTTTTCCAGCAGCAGCAGGAATCAGAGTTAATCAAGTAGGCAGTTTACATGCAGACTCGTAAAATAAATTGAATCAAGAAAATAAAAATAATGCAATATATCTATCAGGATTTGAAGACATTATTTTTCTCGAGCTTGGATGAGCTGGCACTTTGCATTTTAATAATTTCTTACAAAAATACTAAGAAGAGTGACATCAAGATATTGGCAAACAACATCAAAGTAAGTGGAGAGAAACTAGAAGCAATCCCACTAAAATCTGGGACTAGACAAGGCTGCCCACTTTCTCCCTACCTATTTAATATAGTACTTCAAGTCCTAGCCAGAGCAATCCGACAACAAAAGGAGGTCAAGGGGATACAAATTGGTAAGGAAGAAGTCAAAATATCATTATTTGCAGATGATAAGATGGTATACATAAGTGACCCTAAAAAGTCCACCAGAGAACTCCTAAACCTGATAAACAGCTTCAGTGCCCTGGCTGGATATAAAATTAACTCAAAC
>NC_034590.1:64491741-64525994 GCF_900095145.1 Mus pahari
ATATATATATATATATATAATTCTATAATATATATATATATATAATTCTATTATATATATATATATATATATAAAATTCTATAATACTTAAAATGGTCACTCTCATTTAATTATGTTTATATTATACCACATGCTTGAGAGAGAATATTTTCTTTTCATTGTGATACCACCTGGAATGACTTAATTGTTCTTGAGATCATCTTGCTCTTGAGATGGTCTTGAGCTGTGTAGTCGTTTAGTTGTTTGCCAACTTTACTTATAGTAGAAGATGCAGTTAACAGTATGGTCCCCCATTTATATATTATATGCTATTATATGTAATATATACACATATATAACATACACACATTATAGCATGCATGCATAAATTATATGATATATATTATATGAATATATGTATATTATGTAATATATTATGTATATATGGTATGTATATGAATTTTTAAGGGGTAAGGATGAGAAAGCTCTTTAATTTTCTAGAGTGATGACAAATTGTTTACACTTTACCTACCCTCTACCCCATGCCAAGTACTTTATCCTTTCAATGTGCCACTCAGGAGATCTCTTGACTTCCCTGTATCTGCACATTTGTAGTTATGAGAACCAGAGTTGAGCTTTTACAGCTGTGTGGGCTTGGCTGCTAGGATCATCTCAGACTTTCTACCATCTGCTTTGAAGCATGCCATTTGCCTTTGGATTTTTAGTGCTATTATTTCCTTGTCTTATTTGGGATGATGACTCAATTTCAGTCACTTTTGGAGATGATGGTTTTCTCTGACTCACATTGCGATTATGTGCATTACCATGAGCTGACATCTCCTGCCAGGTGTCCTAAGCCTTACCTCACGCTTCAGAAGAAGGAGTGGTCTCCGTCTCCATCAGATGCAGTCTCTGATGTCTGCCTTCCCCCAGGGATTCAGGTTTTAGGAAACTGATCCTTCCCTCAATTCCTTCCCACCAGACCTTTTTGTAGATATTTAACTAGAAAAAGGCAGCAGTTTCTGTTTGCTTTTTATCATGACTCTTGACTTCTTTCTGTAATCTTGTAGAAGAATGGAAAATGAGTCAATATTGAGAGTCAGCAATTCTTGGTTTATACTTAAAGTACAAAAAACTCCTGGTCATAATCATCTTTTTCATTTGTTAAGTGGGGCAAAGAGTATTTTCTTTTATTTTCAGAATGATTTATTTATTTGTACTGTATATGGATGGTTGTTTTGCTGGATGCATATATGCACAACATGTGCATTCCTGATGTCCAGAGAGGCCTGAGACTTCCATCCCTGGAGTCTGAGTTACAGATGGCTGTAAATCTTCATGTAGGTGCTGGGAACTGTATTTGGGTCCTGTGCAAGAGGGTCACGTACTCTTAACTGATGACCCATCTCTTCAGCTTCAAAAACAGTATTTTAGGCTAGGTTACCAAGAATACTCTTCCTGAACCACTATGCTCTTTGAAGAATATAATTATTAAGGTTTAAGTGTTTTGGTATCTAATATGGGCAGTTTTGTTTTTAAAATGTTTTTGTATCTCTATTTTAAACCATAGTTTACTTCATCCTAGAATCTCAGAATTGGAATGAGAGATAATATCCTAGAGATACAAGACAAACTCAGTGTATGAATCACATCTAACATCTGTAGCAATGCATTGCACAATATTTGATCACACTGTGAACCCTGAGATTGTCTCTTTTACTGAAAAAAAAAAAAAACAAACCTGTTTCTAGTTGTATAGCTCAGCCCTTGCACATACTTTTAAACCAAGAACTTTCTGTTTATTGTAAACAGAATTAAGTAAAGTCAACCATAAGTGAAGAGGTGGAGGAGGTTAACCAGTGGTCAAGGAGTAAACATGGGAAAAAACCAGAGAGTTAGAGGGAGTCAGGAGGGGAAGTGGAGAGATGCACAGGAGGCAGAAGATTGGGACACCGAGTTTGAAGGGTTTTTGAGAGCATCCTTTTCCGTTTGGAGGATCAGCTGAGTGCCTTCCAAGCTTCTCTGAGCTAGCGGGCTTTCAGACCAGCATCTGGTTCCTGAGTCTTTATTGGTAAAATTGAATGTTTAAGACTTTATTAAGACAACAAAACAAAACAACAGCAAAACAAGCAAGTGTCTATAAGCCATATTTAAAAACTCCTGTTCATAAACATTTCTTTAAGTTAATCTGTTCCATTATTTAGAAAATTTGACAATTTGTAAAGGTTTTCAAATAAAACCAAACAGTATTTTTCTTATTTTTAGCTTATAATGCATTAATCAATGTATTTCTCATTATTTTCTTTCCTCTCTCTCTCTATATATTCTCTCTCTCTCTCTCTCTCTCTCTCTCTATATATATATATATATATATATATATATATATATATATATATATATTATGAACCTTGATCACAAATTGGGTTCACTGCAGCAATCACACTTGGTCATCTGTTAAGTCCTCCAGTTTCATTATTATGAGGGGAGTGTGAACCTTGAACAGTCCTTCCATCTTCCACAGTGAATAAATGACCTGAAGGAAAAGGTTGAGCAGAACATTTCCAGTATGAGGTGAGATAGATGATTAACCTATAGCAGTGCCTTATGTTCTTAAGTCCTCATTCTCTATCTATCTACTCTATCTATCTATTGTATGTGTACTCCTCATAAGACATGAATTCTAAACCACCCCTTTTATTCTTCTCTGTCCACGTTATACTTCTACCCCCTTTATATCTTTAGAGCACTCCAGGCATGCAGCTGTACTAGTCAGGAAATCAAAGCTTCTGGGTCCAGGCTGGACAGAAGAAGTTTCTATAAGTGCATAAGTGTAGGGTCTAAAAGAAATAGCAGAATAGGTCCTGCAGAATAGATCATTCGGTAATGTGCTTATTGTGTAAGTGTGACTGCCTGAGTTCAATCCCCCAAACCCTGTAAAATAAAGAAACAAAGCCAGACATGGTGGTGAGACTTGAAAGGCCCAGTGCTGGAGAAGAAGAGGGATCCAGATCCATAGTGCTCTCTGGACAACCTGCCTAGCCTGTTTTGTAAGTCCCAGGCCAAGGAGAGAGCCCCACAAGCACACACAAAATAGAAGAATAGTAGGGTAATGACTGAAATCTTTGGTAGTGGTAGTGAGGAAGGAAATTAAATAAATTAAATTAAATTAAATTAATTTCCCTTTCTTTGATAGCATTCTCTTTTCTTTTCTTTTCTTTTCTTTTCTTTTCTTTTCTTTTCTTTTCTTTTCTTTTTTTAAAAAACTCCTCTCCCTTTTTAAGGGGGAGAAGCATCAAGACTGAAGATTCTTAATCAATCTTCAAAAAACCTTGGCCATTATAAGTAATATTTTGATGTGGAACAAAATGTGAGAGAACAAAAAAGCTCTTTCATCTTTAAATATTATTATTTTTAAATTTTTTTTTGCTTCTTTTCTCTCAACTTGAAGTTCCATGGACCCCATTTCTTTCATAAATAGTTTTCTCTCTAGAGTTGGAAATGTCTCCACTGTTAATAAAGTACTCCAGGTAGACAGAAAGCCAAGTGTCTTCCAAAGAGCACTAGAGGCTTCAGTTTAAAGATGAAAGGAAATATTTGCAGGGGAAAAGGTTGATCCAGTAAATAAACATGACTAGCATTAAGTATTTAATATGGTGGTTGCCTCCGTGGAACCAGTACATCAAATGCACAGTGGTATGGCATCCATTCGGGTTTTACTGTAAAGCTGACAAGTCCCAACTAGGCTGTGTGGCATTAAATTGTAAGTGACAAGTTCTGATAGGCTTGTCAGCCTGAAAAGGTTTTCTTTAAAGCAAGCAGAAAATGCTGCAGGTTCTTTTATTAATAAGGCAGCACTCAGAGAGATGAGGAAAGAGCCTATTATATAGGCAGAGGTTCTCGAACCTGCCAGATCTCAACATGAATTGCTGACTTTCATAGTAACTGCTTTGTAATCTTTGAAAAAAATTACTCCATCTTTCTGAAACTGTTTATTGATGAGGAAACTGTCAAGCCACAAATGAGAGTTGTTGAAGGTAAAGTAATGAGGTAATAATTTCTGGGTTTTATTTAGGTTATTTTCTAAGGTTATTTAGGTTACTAGTCTCAGGTCCAGCTATTCCATGAGATGTCAGGGCTGGTATTAATCCAAGCGAGAACTTAGATATTCCCCCTTTTCTTGTTTTAAGAATTCACCTTGATGGCCATTTTATTTTCAGAGTTCAATGCTTTAATTCAGCTGAAAAGAGAAAAGCTAGCCAATGGTTTAGTTTTGGTTTCTTGGAACTATGATAGAACTTGAGTAGTAGGTCTGTTGGAAAATGGCTTACCATCCATGAAAGAGTAAGGGAAGTAGAACTTGGAAGACTAAAGGTAGATTTCAATGCATTATGATACAGGGCTTAGAAGACCCCATGAGGAGTAATGGACCATGGATGGCACTTCCAAGTATCTCTCAGGGAAACAAGGGGGCTGAGTGCCTGTCATCCACATTAACCACATGATGGCTGCCTCTGTGGATGGAATTCTAGGCAAGACAAGTCCTTCAGGACAGGTGAAATTTCCATGAGGCATGAGCAGACAACCTTCACAGGCATAGGACTAGCTTCTTGGTTTGACATAACCTACGCCTAGCCCTGACTGGATATCTTACCTCATGTATTTATGCCACTCAGAACACATTTCCACTACTTGAAGATACATGCTAGAGCTAGGCTGTTATGTTGGTGTAGAATCAACAATATACATTCTATAAAGCTGGATTCTGGTGTTCTCTGGTGCCATAAGTAGAAATACCAGTGTTTATATAGTTTTTTTTCCATGTTCATTAATTTTTTGTTTTTGGTTTGTTTTTGTTTGTTTTTTAGAAAATAGCTGTACCAGTTTGGTTTTCTGCTGCTGTAATAAAACACCATCATCAAAGATAACTTATAGAAGGGGTTCATTTTACTTCCAGAGAGAGATGGGGGGGGCATAATGACAGGGGGAGGTGTGACAGCAGGTGGCAGTAGCAGTTTGCTGAGAATGTAAATTGCAAACATTAGGTAAGGCTCTGAATTCAAAAAGATCATCTTCCGCCAGCAACATGCTTCCTCCAACAAGGCTGTGTCTGCTAAAGATTTCAGAACCTCACCAAATAGCACTGTCAACACATGTTCACATAAACAAGCTTATGGGAGACATTGGCTCATTCAGATCATCGCAATAGCAAAATGATAATACATTTTATTGTTTTAATACAGATAGCATTTCCTACTATGCTTAGAATCAACCACACTGGATTTAGGGGTGGTTATGGATAAGATAATAGTGATAAGACGGAATAGAATCTTGAAGACACAAGCATACTCTTAAAATTTGATTTCTTTTTTATTTGTACTTCTTCCAAGTAAAGATGGTGTCTTTGGTTGGATCTTGTTGAGGTCATGCTCTGACAACTGTGTGATAAGTGAATGAAGAACTTTGAGGCAATGATGAAGCCTCTCCCTCAACTGAGTACTACATAGTGTATAGTAAGAATAAGTTAAGGAGAACAATCATGTTGCTTGTCATACTATGTACAAATTTCAGACTTTCTTAACTTTCCAATGCCTATCTATGTCTCATAACTACTTTGTGAAATGAAAATTATCTTTTTTTAACATGATCGCATAACCTTGAGACAAAGATATAGCTTCAAATCTTTGCTATTTAAATTCCATTAAATCAAGGTTAAAAATTGTATCCCTTATCTCTCCATTGAACATTTTCCCAGATTTTTTTCCCTATAGATGGTATTTATAAACTGTGATGTGTCTTTTTGGTTATTAAAAAATATGATACATTTGTGTAGATTCAGCGCTTAGCTGGCATATTTGCAAATCGGTCTAATCTCATAAATTTCTTGAGTGGGCATGAATCACAAGACACAAATAGATAGTCACATTTTTTCTTAATTACTCTGCTGTGATGGGAGAATGCATTTTTACATTGGCAAATTGGGGCATTTTTCTTTCTCCCCATTTGCTTTGTTTCAGTCTGGTTCTCTTTGTTCACAGAATAAAAATTTTCTTTTTCTGTTTTTTTTTTTTTTTCCTTGAGTGGCAACCATAAAGTAGGCATTGTTTGAGACACTGGGGTTCTGGGATCTGAGTGATGAGGACAACCAAGTTTGTATTTATTACAGGCAACTAGCACTCTACTGAGGGGAGACAGAGGTAAGCACATAAATTAATAGGACTTTGCCTTATTTTGAAAACATTAGATAAAAATTTAGTGAAAGAATGGGAGAGGGGAATAGCTAGCTGTTCCTTAGTGCCAGACAGGCCTTTCTAAGAAAGCCAGTGTAGAACTGAGGTCTGATGGCAAAAGGAGACAAATGATGCAGAGCTCTAGGGAAGCTCTAAGGAAGACCATCCTAGACTTACAAGACTTGTGGAAAGAGTGGATATACTGTAAGCTCTGAAAGTCAGTGTGAATGGAACTCAGTTACTAAGAAGGTGATAGGTGATACAAGTTGAGAAGAGGAATGTAGAAAGCACATAAATCATTGTGGGTTTTGAATATCGATAGTGGGTAATACTATCTCTGATTCAATCATTTAAAACCGTAAGTAATCTGGGTAAGCGGTTGTTGACAGAATATGACACAGAAGATGACAATGGCTAATAATTTGGAGATACAAAATATGGAGGACTTGGTCACAAACTGATGGTGTTTTCTAATGCACGGAACACAATACTGGATATTTTCTGAATCATGAACTAAAGTAATGTGATTTAGTTTAACAAGTAGTGAGATTACTAGTTTGCGTACTGTTCCTTGATCTAAAATAGATTGCTAGGTTTCACTTCAGACTTGCTAAACATCCCCAGTGGGCCTGGGAATCTGTGTTTTATGTAGTTTGAGAGCAACTGTCAAGCTTAGTATGTGTTTTATTTTCTTAGTGCAGAGGCAGTAAGAGAAAACAGAACTGGATACTCTCATTGAGATTGCTCTAATAGGGGTAAGATGCAGTGTAGGGGGTGGCTACCTCATTGTAAAGACAGTACTTAACTGAAGATGAAACATTAAATTAAGCAAAATGAGTTTGTGTTATCATAAGAAATATTACTCATATGGAGAAAACAAATGCTAGAAAACAAAGAAGTCATATAATGTGGAGAAGAAAAATAGCATGTGCCAAGCCTAGTGGTTAAAAAGTAGAAATATAAACAGGTGAGGCAACCTGACAAGGGGAAACTTACAGAAAAAAATTCCCTGCCTGAATAAGTAGTTGGGAAAAATACTTTGGTAAGAAAAGGTAAACATTGCTCTAATTATTGTTACCTAAAATGTGTTCAACCTGACGCAATATTTATTTAATCAGTCATCATTAAGTTGATGACTTCTTTATTAAATTTTATTCTATTTTTAATGTATTAATTTAATTCTTTTTATTATAAAATTATTTTATTCGTAGATATTATAACATAATTACCTGATTTATCTATTCCATATTCTCCCTCCAATCTATCCTATTAAGCCATTTTTGCTGTCTTTTAAATCCATCACCTCCTTTTGTACTAATTGTTGTTATATAAGTATATGGTATTTTATATACAAATATATTCCTAAATAAATAAATATAGCCCAAACAGCCTATGTAATGTTACTTTGTTGGTGTATGGTTTCAGTACTGATTATTTGGTATTTGATAGCCAATGTGTGTGCTCTTCCTGAGGAAGACCACTTGTACTCAGCATTCCTTACTTGCCTGTAGTTCTTCATGTAGGGTAGAAGTCTCTTAGACTTTCCCTAGTCCTCTTTATCATATCTGTTTGAGAGAACTGAGTTAGCCAGAATTAAGCTGACTGCATGACAGGTTGAAAACTGTCAGTTTAGCAGACTAGGTCTAAGTTTCTGCTTCCCAGAAGTGAGAACTGGGATCCAGGAACCTGTGGTCAGCCAACCACAGCCATGGGCAGCCAATCTGAGGACACCTTGTCATCTGGCCTGAAACAAGAATAGGTAGCTAGAAGGAGTAAGCAATCACCCTGGAAATTATCCAGGGCCACAGTCAATTATAGAATCAGTTAAACTCCTAGAGAGAAAGAGCTAACCAATCAAGAAAAAATGGCCATACCCCTCCCTGGAATTCCTCTAACTGACAATAAAACTGGTCTGGGAATCCACGGGGGTCTCCATTCCCAAATGGAGAAAGTATGCAGGAATTTTGCTGAATAAATGCTCTTTGGTTTTGCATACTATTTGACTCTGGAGTATCATTCTTTGGCAATTCTTGGACTTTAACTTGTTGCTCTTGTCCAGTCATGTTGTTGAGATTTTATGCATGCAGCTTGTGACATTCCTAAAAGATGAAATTTCACAGCAAAACCCCTGATAGTCTGGCTCTTGCAATCTTTCTGTTCTATCTTTTGTAGTGTTCCATGAGCCTTAGCTGTAGAAGTTGTTTTGGAGATGCATCTATTAAGAATTGGTTCCGCTGGGCGTGGTGGTGCACGCCTTTAATCCCAGCATTTGGAAGGCAGAGGCAGGCGTATTTCGGAGTTCGAGGCCAGCCTGGTCTACAGCGTGAGTTCCAGGACAGCCAGGNCTACACAGAGAAACCCTGTCTTGAAAAAAACAAAACCCAAAACAAACAAACACACAAACAAACAACAACATAAAAAAAGAATTGGTTCCATGGGGGTAGAGAGATGGTTCTGAGGTTAAGAGCACTGACTGGTCTTGCAGAGCCCCAGAGTTCAATTCCCACCAACCACATGGTGGCTCACAACCATCTATAGTGGGATCTGATGCCCTCCTGTGATGTGTCTGAAGCCAGCTACAGTGTACTAATACATATAAAATAAATAAATTTGTTTTTAAAAAGTAAATAAATCTTAAAAAGGGATTGGTTCTACATTTCTGTATTGTATTTGGTTATGGTTTTGTTGTTGCTGCTGTTGTTTTAATTGTGATGTTCGCTGTTTGTTGTATAGAGAAGTTTCTTTGATGAGGGTTGGAAACTACGATTACCTTTGGTTATAAGAACAAATATTTAGAATGTAGATAAAGATCTTGGTGGTAAATAGGATATAAATAATGTTTTGTGACATAGATGCATTGTAAGAGGTCAAAAAAAACCTTGCTAACTAAAACTGTTCTTTACATATTTAACATTTCTTTGCACTGATAATACGAAAATCCTACTAGTTTAGCAATTTTGAAATAGCATTACCAACTCTAGCTGAAATACAGAATCAAGCATCATTATAATTCACTGTAGTTAAAATACAGATCTGATCTGAGTTTCTACAAATAACAGTAAATTTGAAAAATGTGCAGGTTACTTACTATTTTCAAGACAAACTATTTGGTTTTAAAAGACAATGAATGGGAACATAAGACAGAAAAACATGAGAGATGGAGAAATGCTTACCCCCCATCTTGCCAGCTTTTTAAAAAATGAGATCAAATATACAAGATTCTCATGCCTATACAGAGAGAATATCTCTCCTCATGAGTATAGTTAGAACTCATGAAAAATGATGGAATAGTCATTTCCTTTTATTAGTTTCCTCAAAAGAATACTTGGCCCTTCTACCACTGAAAAATTTCACTGCCACTTTTTGAGTTGGCCACATGAGGACTTCCTAGAATTATGTAAGCACTGAGTTTAGTTTCTTACTGATGGCCTGGGAGAAAACCGAGACTGGCCTTTCAAAACCTTAAAGCAACCAAAATATTTCAACAATATGAATGAGATGGAAGGAAGACTACAAGCTCCAGATGAGGATTCGACTGTAAATGAGTCTCTGACATGCAAAACAAAGAGCCCATTTTTTATTTTACCAGATTTCAGAGCCACATAAACAGTGAAATAATATGTAGACATTGTTATATGCCAGCAGATGCTTGGTAATTTATTATCCAACAAAGAAAAATAAGCCACACAAGTGCTATTTGCCATCCTTCTTGGGTTGAGATTTAATCAGTGTATTTCATTTCCATGTACCACCAAATCTTTCTCCCCATACCCCTTGGTCTCTCTGATGCTATTATATATAAGTTGTGAATTTGCAGTACACACACACACACACACACACACAGACACACAGACACACACACACACAAACACACAGAGAAGAAAGAAATGAAGTGGCCCATCATATTATGATCAATTTTAGCATCCATGGTCTAAACTCAGCTTGAAAATTGTAGTGTCTTTGTTTGTAGTCTTTGTACAACTTGTGCACATGTCTAATTAGTCCATCCCATGCAAGACTGCAATTATTTCCTTGGGGGCTCCTATTCCCATGAAAAAGCTGGGGTTTAAGATGATGTTCCTCTCACACTATTACCTCCCCTGTTGAAATTCATTTTCTCAAAACTGACATGGAGGTATAATATCTCAAGATCCTCTGTTCTGATTCTCTGATTTTAATGATGCACTTACAAAAATCTAGGGCAAATTAGAAAGAGTTCAAAGGCTTACATTCATTAAAATGGATGAACATTTTGTTCAGGAAATTTGAAAAAGATTTTACAAGAGGATTCAAATGCTACTTCAAATACAGAGATGATTTAATTAATATGCTTTTAACTTATTTACCTGAATTATTCTACTTCTACTTCTTAGAACAGGCCTTACTGGATAATTGATTATCAGTTTATATCGGGAACAAAAAGTCATGAAAACCTTTTAGAAAAACACTATCATCACTTCCTACTCATTTTTAGTCAAGACGGCTGCTCTGGCTTGATGGGGATCATTATTTTACATCAGGTCAGTTTGTAGTTAGATTGATATGGCTTGACTTATACCACAACCATGTTGCTAATGAAGAAAGTGGTTACGAAAGGGATCCATGCCCAGATGCAACTTCAGTCCTGCCAATACATAGATTATAACCTTTGAGACTGTGTGTGGAAATCTATACAAGTTGTGCCTGAACTTCTGATTCATGAATAGGAACATGAAATAAGCAAGCCTTGTTTAAAGGCACTTGTGTTTGCAGTAATTTGTGATACAATGGTAAACAAATTATTATACAACTATTACCCTCAACATACTGGAAAAAATAATATTTAATTCCCTATACTTAGTTCAGTATTTTTCATTTTCATATGTGTCTTAAAGAGAAGCAAATCTAGACTTTTAAAAATAATATTGGAGCCCACTCAGGAGCACACAGGCCTCAGAAACAGCAGAATAGCTGGGACAGGGTGCTACAGGCCCACATCTGCACCCAGGAGGTGGGGCTTTTCTGCAGCCCTCTGTGCACTGGTCTTGCTAGGAGAGAGCTGGTCTCCCCAGAATCCTGAAAAAGGCTTAGAGACTCACAGGAGGAACAAGCTCCACCCAGAGACAGCAAGAAGGTCTAATACCAGAGATTACCAGATGGTGAAAGGCAAACGCAGGAAACTTACCAACAGAAACCAAGACTACATGCCATCATCAGAACGCAGTACTCCCACCATAGTGAGGTCTGGATACCCCAAAACATTGGAAAAGCAAAATTCAGATTTATCTCATCATATCTCATGATGCTGGTAGAGGATTTTAAGAAGGGCATCGATAACTGACTTAAAGAAATACAGGAGAACACACCTAAACAGATAGAAGTCCTTAAAGAGGAAACACAAAATTTCCTTAAATAATTACAGGAGAATACAACCAAACAGGTGAAGGAATTGAAGAAAACTACCCAAGATCTAAAAGTGGAAGTGGAAACAATATAAAAATCACAAAGGGAGACAACTCTGGAAATAGAAAACCTAGGAAAGAAATCAGGAACCATAGATGCAAGCATCAGCAACAGAATACAGGAGATAGAAGAGAGAATCTCAGGTGCAGAAGACTCCATAGAGAACATGGGCACAACAATCAAAGAAAATGCAAAATGCAAAAAGATCCTAACCCATACATCCAGGAAATCCAGAGCACAATAAGAAGACCAAACCTAAGGATAATAGGTATAGATGAGAAGGAAGATTTCCAAATTAAGGGACCAGTAAATATCTACAACAAAATTATAGAAGAAAACTTCCTTAACCTAAAGAAAGAGATGCCCATGAACATACAAGAAGCCCACAGAAATCCAAATAGTTTAGACCAGAAAAGAAATTCCTTCCTTCACATAATAATCAAAACACCAAATGCACAAATGAAAGAATTTTAAAAGCAGTAAGGAAAAAGGTCAAGTAACATATAAAGGCAGACCTATTAGAATTATACAAGACTTCTCACCAGAGACTATGAAAGCCAGAANATCCTGGACAGATGTCATGCAGACCCTAAGAAAACATAAATACCAGCCCAGGCTACTATACCCAGAAAAACTCTCAATTACCATAGATGGAGAAACCAAAGTATTCCATGACAAAACCAAATTTACACAATATCTTTTCACGAATCCAGCCCTTCAAAGGATAATAAAGGGAAAACTCCAACACAAGGAATGAAACTACACCCTAGAAAAAGCAAGAAAGTAATCTTTCAACAAACCTAAAAGAAGATAGCCACATGAACAGAATACCATCTCTAACAACAAAAATAACAGGAAACAACACTTACTTTTCCTTAATATCTCTTAATATCAATGAACTTAATTACCCAATAAAAAGACATAGACTAACAGACTGGTTATATAAACAGGACCCAACATTTTGTTGCATACAGAAAATGCACCTCAGGTACAAAGACAGACACTACCTCAAAATAAAAGTCTGGAAAACAATTTTCCAAGAAAATGGTCCCAAGAAATAAGCTGGAGTAGCCATTCTAATATCAAGTAAAATCAACTTTCAACATAAAGTTGTCAAAAAAGGCAATGGGGGCACTTCATACTCATCAAAGGTAAAATCTACCTTTTCAGACCAAATTCTCTTATGAATATCGATGCAAAAATATTCAATAAAAATTCTTGCAAATTGAATCTAAAATCACATCAAAATGCTCATTCATCATGATCAATTAGGCTTCATCCCATGGTTCCAGGGATGGTTCAACAAAATGAAATCCATCAATGTAATCATAAACAAATTCAAAGAAAAAGTACACATGATCATCTCATTAGATGCTGAGAAAGCATTTGTCAAAATTCAACACCCGTCATGATAAAAGTTTTGGAAAGATCAGGAATTCAAAACCCATACCTAAACATACTAAAGGCAATACACAGCAAACCAGTAGCCAACATCAAACTGAAAGGAGAGAAATACTTGAAGCAATCCCACTAAAACCAGAAACTAGATAAAACTGCCCACTCTCTCTCTACCTATGCACTTGAGGTTCTAGCCAGAGCAATTAGACAACAACAACAACAAAAGAGATCAAAGGGATACAAATTGGAAAGGAAGATGTCAAAATATCACTATTTGCAGATGATATGATAGTACACATAAGCAACCCCAAAAATTCCACTAGACCGATTAACAATTCCCCTAGATCCGATTAACAACTGCAGTGAAGTAGCTGGACATAAAATTAACTCAAACAAATCAGTGGTCTTTCTCTACACAAAGGATTAACAGGCTGAGAAAGAAATTAGAGAAACAACAACCTTCACAACAGTCACAAATAATATAACAAACCTTGGTGTGACTCTAACTAAGCATTTGAAAGATCTGTATGATAAGAAGTTCAAGTCTAGGAAGAAAGAAATTGAAGAAGATCTCAGGATATGGAAAGATCTCCCATGCTCATGGATTGGCAGAA
This sequence comes from Mus pahari, assembly GCF_900095145.1. Taxonomy (NCBI): domain Eukaryota; kingdom Metazoa; phylum Chordata; class Mammalia; order Rodentia; family Muridae; genus Mus; species Mus pahari. The sequence continues at coordinate 64,505,402 of NC_034590.1, forward strand.
TTAATATAGTAAAAATGGCCATCTTTCCAAAAGCAATCTATAGATTCAATGCTATCCACATCAAAATTCCAAGTGGATTCTCACAAAGTTAGAAATGGTAATTTGTAAATTCATCTGGAATAATAACAACAACAACAACAACAAAAAACAAACCCAGGATATCAAAACTATTCTCAGCAATAAAAGAACCTTTGTTGGAATCACTGTTCCTGACCTCAAGCTGTACTACAGAGCAATTGTGATAAAAACTGCATGGAACTGGTACAGTGACAGACAGGTAGATCAATGCATAGAATTGAAGACCCAGAAATGAACCCACACACCTATGGTCACTTGATCTTTGACAAAGGAGCTAAAACCATCCAGTGGGGTGGGGTGTGTGGGGGGAAACAGCATTTTAAACAAATGGTGCTGGCTCAACTGGTAATTAGCATGTAGAAGAATGCGAATTGATCCATTCTTATCTCCTTGTACAGAGTGCAAGTTCAAGTGGATCAAGGACCTCCACATAAAAGCAGAGACACTGAAACTTATCGAGGAGAATGTAGGGAAGAGCCTCGAAGATATGGGCACAGGGAAAAAATTCCTGAAGAGAACAGCAATGGCTTTTGCTGTAAGATCGAGAATTGACAAATGGAACCTCATAAAATTGCAAAGCTTTTGTATGGCAAAGGACACTGTCAATAGGACAAAATGGCAACCAGCAGATTGGGAAAAGATCTTTACCAATCCTAAATCCGGCAGAGGGCTAATGTCCAAAATATACATAGAACTTAAAAAGTTAGACTCCAAAGAAACAAATAACCCTATTAAAAATGGGGTACAGAGCTAAACAAAGAATTCTCAAATGAGGAATATGGAATGGCTGAGAAGCATCTAAAAAATGTTCAACATCCTTAATCATCAGGGAAATGCAATCAAAACAACCCTGAGATTCCACCTCACATCAGTCAGAATGGCTAAGATCAAAACTCAGATGAGAACAGATGCCTGCAAGGATGTAGAGAAAGAGGAATACTCCTCCATTGCTGGTGAGATTGCAAGCTGGTACAACCATTCTGAAAATCATTTTGGCAGTTCCTCAGAAAATTGAACATGGTACTACCAGAGTATCCAGCAATACCATTCCTGGGCATATACCCAGAAGGTATTCCAACATGTACTAAGGACACATGCTCCACTATGTTCATAGCAGCCTTATTTATAATAGCCAGGAGATGGAAAGAACCCAGATGTCCCTCANNAGAGGAATGGATACAGAAANTGTGGTACATTTACACAATGGAGTACTACTCAGCTATTAAAAACAATGAATTTATGAAATTCTTGGGCAAATGGATGTATCTGGAGGATATCATCCTTAGTGAGGTAACCCAATCACAAAAGAACACACATGATATGCACTCACTGATAAGGGGATATTAGCTCAGAAGCTCAAAATACCCAAGATACAATTTGCAAAATACATGAAAGTCAAGAAGTACAAAGACCAAAGTGTGGACACTTAGATCTTTCTTACAAGGGGGATCAAAGTACCCATAGAAGGAGTTACAGAGACAAAGTTTGGAGCAGAGATTGAAGGAATGACCATCCAGAGACTACCCTATCTGTGGTTCCATCCCACATACAACTACCAAACCCAGACACTATTGTGGATGCCAACAATTGCTTGCTAACAGGATCCTGATATAGTGGTCTATTGATAGTCTTTCCCAGTGTCTGACAAATACAGATGGATGCTCACAGGCATCTATTGGACAGAGCACAGGATCCCCAATGAAGGAGCTAGGGAAAGTACCCATGGAGCTGAAGGGGTTTGCAGTCCCATAGGAGGAACAACAATATGAACTAACCAGTACCTCCAGAGCTCCCTGGTCCTAAACCACCAACCAAAGAAAACACTTGGTGGGACTCATGGCTCTAGCTGCATATGTAGTAGAGGATAGCTTCGTTGGTCATCAGTGGGAGGGGAGGCATTTAGTCCTGTGAAGGTTATGTGCCCCAATATAGGGAAATGCCAGGGCCAGGAACGGGTGTGGGTGGGTGGTTGTGCAGGATAAGGGACAGGGGATAGGGGGTTTTAGAGGAGCATCCAGGAAAGGGGATAACATTTGAAAAGTAAATAAAGAGAATATCTAATAAAAATAATACTAGACATTAGACAACAGAATTTCCATTTGTGTAAGGCCATGGTCTGAAACATGAAAAGAAGAATAAGTATGGAGAACTCTTCCTCCGTGTGAGCATCTAAATTTTATCTTCTGGTGGGAAAACTGTAAGAGCCAGAATACCAGACTCAGTATCTCCTAGAAATGACTGCAATTGCAAGATAAAAACAAAGGCAGTATCAGTGGGCATGTTAACATGGAAGGGAGTAGATTTCATGGAGTCCCATTGTTAGACAAAGAACCATAGGCAAATATTGACTGCCAGCAGAATTTATCTCTTCCCAGGATGAGTCCCTCATCCTGTTTTGTCCAGTTAAGATTAGCCTGTCCTGAAACCAAGCAACAATAAAGGACTCAGCAGATTGTATTTATGTGTATTTGGGTACCCTCCTGTATATATAAAAATTTAATGAAAGAAAAGAGGCTATCAACTTCAGGAGGAATGTGTGTGGGGGGTACTGGACTAAAAATAGCTTGGACAGGCTGGAGGGAGGGTGAGAGTGATGTAATTCTCTTTCAACTAAAATTATTTCCAATATAATAGAGGAAAAGTAAATAAAGATTTTAAAAACAAAAATATATATTTAAAACAATATACTTTTATGGTGTGCTTTTCAAGCCACGAGTGATTATAAGAATTGAAAAAAGTTAAAATATTAGAATTTATGAAGTTCAAAACACAACCCCACTAAGACAGCATTAATTTATTTAAGAATGGAAGAATGTATTTAAATCAAGTTTCTGTAGACTAAACAGTCAATGTATGAAGTCTCTCATAGTGTAGGGCAATGCCCTTCCCATTCTGTCACTGTTTACCTACTGCTCCACCCAGAGCAACACTTACTTTTCCAAGCTCCATTCATGTGAAATATCCTACACAGGAGTGCCATATTTCTTATCCTTTGTGTATTTTTTTACGATTCCCATTGTGATGCTTTTAATTTTTTCACAAAGCTTTAGTTAGCATATAAAATAATAAGTTTCATTCTAATGTTTCCATTTTTATAGATCCTTTCACTTTATACTGATAGATATTTGTAGGTATGCAAACATTTGCCATTGTATTACAATTGCCTATACTTTTCACAACAGTTGAATGATGTTTGAACCCTAGGAACACTAACGAAGGTGAGTAGTAGGCTATACGATTCTGTAAATATACTCTAGGATGCCAGTATATTGTGGAAATTGCCTAATGGTACATTTCTTTGGCATATATCTTCCATATACTTCCAATACATGGCAGTATAAATGGCCAACACAGTACCCAACGGTGTATCTTACAATTCAGTCTGCTATATGTTCAAAGCAAGATCCAGCTAAATTTGAGTGGGCTTGAATTTTTTCTGAGTAAGAAATACTATTTGTAAAAGAATGGGGGAGAATAAAAACTGGTATAAAGTGAGTTTTCTGATAAGCTTTTGCCTCAAAGTTAATTTGCTCAAGCAAAAAAGAAGCAGTACTAGAACATGCTAGAAAAGCTTTATTGTCAGAAGGTGCTCATAATCTGAATGACTGAATTCATTAACTTGTACTTGCTTTCAGATCTGTTAAGTCTCAGCAGCATCTGTGTAAATCACAGATGATTACAGTACTGCTACACAGTTTTTCTGGCACAATCTCAGACATAATGAACATGAAGGTATTTTAAAACAAAAATAAAAGAGGAATCATTACTGAAAATAAGGCTGTTTTTTTTTCTATGTTGCTTTTATTGAACCTGAATTCCACAGAATAATTGTTAGTGTTTTTTGTCCTGAAATATTTTTGTGAATAAAAAGCATGCATTGTCATATCCAGTTAAAATAGGGGTGATATTCTTTCGACTACATTATCCCAACACCTTTCTTTACATATAGCTAATATTTGCATTTACTTATCTAATGCCTAGTAGAAATTAATATATTCTCTTTTCTTCCTGAGAATACAGAATATGGAAACTTCAAAGTTAATCTACGTCTCATGAATGAACATGGCATCTTTTTCTTTCTTTCTTTCTTTCTTTCTTTCTTTCTTTCTTTCTTTCTTTCTTTCTTTCTTTCTTTCTTTCTTTCTTTCTTATGATTCAGTGGAAAATTTCTAAAGATTTACCAGTGTATTAAAAAAAAAAAAGAATTGATTTTTCAGTAGTTTAGTCACTAACAAATGAAACAGAAACACTTTTGATATTGAAAGGGGATTTAAGAAGAGTACATTTGAATATAACTAATGTTCCCTGAAATTTCTATGTCAAGTGTTTTAAAAATTGTTAGGTAAGGTTTTTATGAAATTGAATAACAGAATCAGTTTGGGGAGGGGACATGACTGTGTACACCCTGTCTCCCACTGCCAACTCTGAAGCTTTACCTCACTATCTGGTTCTGGTCCTGAATCTGTAGTACTTGTACTAAACTGAAAATATCTTTGGGCATGAATAGAAGATGTTTAATGGCACTTTAGGAGCAACAATAAGGAAATAAGGAAAATAAGAATGATTTTCATGCCTGGCAAACATCGTAGTGGATGCTCACATCCAGCTAATGGATGGAACACAGGGTCCCCAATGGAGGACCTAGAGAAAGTACCCAAGGAGCTGAAGGGGGGTGCAACAACAATATGAACTAACCAGTACCCCCTGAGCTCGAGTCTCTAGCTGCATATGTAGCAGAAGATGGCCTAATNAGGGAAGGCCTGGGCCAAGTAGTGGGAATGGGTGGGTAGGGGAGCAGGGGTGGGGAGGTATAGGGAACTTTCGGGATAGCATTTGAAATGTAAATAAAGAAAATAATAATAAAAAAATTAAAAAAGAATGATTTTTCATACATCATCTTAGTTAGGTTTATTATTAGGGTTATTGGGGTGATAAAACACCATGACCAAAGGCAACTTGGGAGGAAAGGGTTTATTTCACCTATCATTTTATATAATAATTCATCAACAAAAGTAGGAAGGGTAAGAACTCAAGCCAGGCAGGAACCTGGAGCCAGGAGCTGATACAGAGGCATTGGAGAGATGCTGCTTACTGATTTGCTCCGTGTGGCATTCTCAGCCTTCTTCCTTTTAGAATCCAGAACCAGCAATGGGTTAGGCCCTCCCACAGAAATCACTAATTAAAATATCACTGACAGGATTGCCTATAGACTGATCCTATGGAGGCGTTTTCTCAACTGAGACCCCTCCTCTCTAATGACTCTAGCCTGCGTCATGTCGACATAAACCTAGCCAGCACATACATGAATGAATATTTGGGGAAATCCAGTGATGAAGATGTAGATTTGGAAAGATATTTAAAATCTTCTGTTTGCTTTAATTTAGAATATGTGAGATACCGAATGATAGTAAACTTTGCCAGAAGAGGGCTAATAATTCACTACTCTATTTCCTGTCTTTGGAACTTAGTACATTTTATTGTATAGCCTTAAAAAGTTTTGTGAAATATTACTTAGTCGAGATTTGTTTCTGTCATATTTTCTAAGGAGTAGATTAAATTTTTGGATGGCTTTCATACCTTTTTTTTTCTGTATTCACTATAAATGAATTGTCAAGTGAATATAGATTGAGAAAATGCTTACCTTATGTTCTTTTTATCTGTAACCTTTTTGTGGAAAGCTAAAGGATTTTCTGTTTATGTTGTCATGAAAGGCATATCAGGAGAGATGGTATCTGATCAGGGTCAATACAAGTTTTATAGAGGGTTTAAAAAGAAGAGGATTAACCATGTAAGGTGACAAAACTGGACATGCAAAAGCTGAAAGATGCTATTAAACATCAAGTGCTCAGTAGCTACTGTGGGATTTTAAACTTTAATGCTTGTAATTTAAGATAAGGAGTAGGGTTGTATGCCTGGGTGTTTGCCTGTTGGAGAAGGAAGGTTGATTTAACATATTGTTGGAGATTGCACTATTTCCAAGGGTACCAATTGTTTTTTACAAGCAGTGATATACTATATACTCTCTAAGATACCACTGTGTAGCTGGTATGTATTTAAAATGAAGTGAAACTGTCAGGCCCAAGGTAAAGGAATGGGTGGTACTGATAGTCATTTTCAACTTACCCTGCACAGGATTTTTGCCTTTTTTATGTTATAATAGTATAGTAATAAAACGTTGGAACAGTTGAACTTTTGTTCATTTGACAGGGATCAAGTAACATCTATCTTTCTTGTCTCTTATTCTGGGTGAAGGTGAATCTCATGCATTTTTATATAAACTCTATACATGAAAGGCCACAGGAACCACCCATAGTAGTTTTCATCTACTAAAAATTATACATAATTTATAAGTGCATGTGTACATATATAGACAAAATGAAGTTAAGCCACTTGAACTGACAAAGCCCCCTCCAGGAGCCCTCGGCTACCTGGTAAGAACCCTGGTGCCAGTCCCAGAAAATCTCCTGTCCAACTGTTGATCAGGGGAATTCATAATACTTTCAAAGCAATACAGGCTATTTTTATGGCTCCTGCTTACTTCTCAGACATTAAGGTCAAGTACCTATCTCAAAAGAGCTTGGGACACAGGAGTCTCAGGATACCAGTGGATAGTTAGATCTGACATCAAAGTCTTCTATCTGATGAACTAACCTTCGAAGAATCAGAAGGTGTTAAACAAGCTACCCAGGGAGGGAAGCAACCAATATCCAGCTTTGAAACCTATAAGCTACAACAAAATGATCACAATGGTCAAAATATCCCTGAAGGTGTAACACTGGTCCTCATAAGTTGGTAGCAATCAGCAGTTATCTAATTAGACTTAAGACTTACTCAGCAGGAGAGAAATCATGTCTGGTACTGGAAATCTGTCCAACAACCTGGCATTAATGAGGTCTTAGAGGAGAATCTTTTGCTGCTACTTTATTAAACCAGCATAATTCCTAACTGTTATAAATCATTATTTTCATACATACAAATAGGTGAGGTTTCCAACCCTCACCAAAGAAGCTTTTCTTTGCAATAGATAGACATGGTGACAGAAAACAAAAACTGGTCAAATTGAAGAGAGCCACTGTCCTTGGGGTTCCCAACCTCAGTACATGCATCAACAAGAAAACTCCTGCACCTAAAACTTAGGGAACTTTGCAAAGATGGAGCAGAAAGATTATAAGAGCCAGAGGATCAGGAAATGACAGTAAAACTGTATCGATAATATCTCAAAAATAAGGCCTCCTAAACAAGACCTCAAAAGTGACAAAATCGATAGATATGCTAACATGGAAGGTCAGAAAGCTCATGAGGTCCTACCTGTGTATGAACTACAGGCAACAAAAGAGTGCTAAGGGTAGGAGAAGCAGTCTTCTCTCATGGAAGACTTCCTCACTTACTACCCAGTAACCCATGGTCAGCCGAAATTACGCACACAAAACATTCAATGTATTCAGGCAGGTTGTTCCTATATGTAGAAATATGTAGGTTTTATGGCAATCTATCATATCTATCATCTATCTATCTATCTATCTATCTATCTATCTATCTATCTATCTATCTATCTATCTATCTCTATCTATCTATCTATCTATCTATCTATCTATCTATCTATCTTTCTATCTATCTATCTATCTATCTATCTATCTATCTATCTATCTATCTATCTATCTATCTGTAAATTGGTGAGAAAAAGAATAGAATCATGGGAAGAGTTTTATGAAAGTAAGGAAATAGAAGGAAAGAATATAATTATATTTTGAGAAAAAATGTAAATTGAAGAAACAAATGAAAAGACCCCTTTTATGACTCTTGAGCCCTAATTCATTGATTTGTATGCCTTTTATCCCTCTAGATTTCTAGAAATAGTTTATGAGTATATTTTTCTGTGATATAAGTTTTAGGTATTTCTCACATGAATATTCAGTTGACTTTATGACAGAATGAGAAGATCTGTGTTTTTTTCATTTCTTTCTTTCATTTTTGTACATGGAAGCTGAGGATCCAAAATCAGTTCTCCTTGCTTACATAGCAAACACTTCATTAATTGAGCTCTGCCCAGTCACCTCTGCCCAAATTGATGTTTTTATAAAAGCTAGAAACTCATAATCTATCATTTTACAAAGGCTATATTTTTAATCTCTCAACTTAACTCTACATTTTGTGCAAAGGTTGCAATATTATTGAATTAATTGACTAATAAACATTTAAATTTGTACCACTTTTAATATTATTGTTGCATTTTGCCACTTTAAATAGAAATTTATACTGATCCATTTGCTACATTCTGGATCTTGACTAAAGTAAGATATTTGAAAATTATTTCCCTATTATTTATACTAACTAAAAATATCATTAGAAATATGAATATACAAGATGGTGAAACACTGAGGTATATGGTATCTAAAACAGACCCTAAAATTAGGTAATTGTGACTCTTTTTGCTTTATGTTCAGTGATAATTTGTAGGAAGTGGGATGTTTTGGTAAGAGAGAAAAAAATACATTCATGTCACGTGAAATATGTTGCCATAATGTGAAAGAAAAAATAGAGCCTTTAATACAAATGAACAGATGTCTGATATTTAGACAGAGGTTGATACAGACATTGCTCTTTTAATGTTATAGAATTCAAAGATGAACGTAAAGCCGAACTTCATAACTCAGCAGACTGATTTTATTCATTACATTTTTCCTAAGTAAAATTTGTATAATTATCCAGCCAAATGCAGAATGCTTAGCAATTTAGAAACATGTTTGAAGAAGTAGGCAAAAGGTGTTGAGTAACTTGGCTAGCTTTCAATATAGCAAGAGAAACAGCAAGGTCAATAGCTGTAAGGTTTAATTTTGGTTTAACTCGATTATGTTGAAAACTTTGTTGTTCAGTCAATTATTTCACCAGAGGCAGATGCAATTTCATGCTGTGTTGTAAGGGTCCCTCGTGCATTTTTTATCTAATCAACAATAGACTGAATGTCAACAACTTGGTGAATAATCGAACAGCACACATTCGGGAGAGAATCTTGGACTTTGCTCAGACATATTTTTCAATAGTGAGTTGGAAGAAACATTTTGTTGTCTTAAAGACATATAGAGACCAGGCAAGTAGGTTTTTGTCAAATCTTAATCTATTGAATAGGCCAAGATTCAGAAAGAAACTGCTTGTTTGGAACCCATCAGTTGTGACTTTGAGAAAATGGGCTTTCTTTCTTGACCTCATGTTTTCCAGATATTGATGGTGAGGGTAATAGCACTGCACCCTTGCATTTAACTACCTTGTTCAGTCATCACCTGTCTCTGTCCATTTTGTAATATGCACTGACTGATAACTGAACACTCTAAACTCTTGACAGACAGTGCATTTCCTGCAAATTTATTATTATTTTTTTTTGCAAGCAAAAGCCTTGGCAAGAAAAGTCTGATTTATGTGGCTGTTTGTGGTATTTTTAATGATACAATTTAATGGAATTTAAGTACGTTGATTAAATATGAGCATGTAAATTGTTTTGAGGGCTTCAGAGAGGCTATAAAGATCGGGCATGAAAATTCTACAACTGTCTGTGGGGAAGATGATGGCAAATGATTAGAAGCATCATAAATAGCTAGGATTTGACACTTAAATAGCTTCACAAATGTTTTAAACTGGCATTCCACTTTAAGTAACAAAAGCTAGACATTAACAAAGATCAATTGTGGTATGATTCATACAAGAGTAATAACTAACATCTAATCAGCAATCCAGAAACAAACAAATTATAAAAAAAAAAAAACTTGGTCTTAGATAAGTATTGTTAAAATGAAATTTTAATGTGAATTCCAGTAGCATGGAGTGAATTATCATTCATCCTTGCCCTGGGGATATAATAGACAAGGTTTTTAAATATATGAGAGCATCAGTAAGCTGAAGGGAACTGAAAAAGGGCGTACTCTTGAAAACCTTCTACTAAGTTGCCAAAAGTTATGAGTACACAGTTTACTTCTTTCTTGTCTGAAGGTATTACTGTTTCTCTTGGTAAAGGAATTAAGAAGGTATAGATCGATACATTTGAGATAATGCATAAAGAAATCTTGTCTGAATAACTGCTAACATATTAGGAATGAGAGAAATTTAGAAGGGAAAGAAATGCAGCATCTTTGCATTTATTTCTGTCTGCATGCTCTAATTTTACATGATTTCAAAACCAGAGGGAGTGAAAAATGGGGAGAGCTCATAGATGATTCTAATCTACAAATAAGTAATGGGTAAGCTGACAGGTTGAGTTTTGCTCTTTTGAAACAACTTTGAAATGAAACGGATGTTTCCTTTGCTGGCAAGTTTCAAGAAATATGTTGTAGAGTGTTTATACAATGGAAGTAACACAATATTTGTAAAAAATATTTATAAAGACTATTTGTAAAAGTTGGGGGGGTGGTGGTGGTGGTGGTGGTGGTGTGTGTGTGTGTGTTTGTGTGCTGTGCATGTGTATGTCTATGTGCATGCTTTTCTATGTGTTTGCTACATGTAGATGATGTCCATGGATGTAAGAATATGGCATTCAGACTTCGGGAACTGAAGTTACAGGAGGTTATGAGCCATATAATATTAGAAACTCAAATCAGGACCTATGGGAAAAGATCTAATGCTCTTAAACACTGGGGCATCTCTGAAGCCCAGAAATGAAGTGGAAATTTCTGGTTTCTTTGGAGGTTCAGTTGTGTCATGTGATTTTTTTTCCTAGAAACTGTCTTATGAGAGGATGTTTTTGCTAAAGCAGACACATGGGAGGATGTTTTGGGAGGAAGTTTGGAAAAAAGGTATTTGATGTTTTGCTGGAGTGGATTCATGTGATAACACATGATATATAGAAAGGATGTAAATATAGCCCAATAGACAGTGAACAAAGCTGGGTGATATTGATATGCCTTAACATTCTTTATTAGTCATGGTTTGTTTTGACTTCATAGAGAGAAATGCACCAAAAAACTTCTTGTGGTATTCCAGTGGCTTCTTGCTATTTCTTCTAACTTGGACCAATTTGCAAAGCTATGTGATCTCTTTGGATCAACCTGCTGCTACTGATTTGTGAATCGTGTTTGCGAGTAGATCTAGCTGCCACTGCTGATTAATGTGAACTGACTGCTGATATCCTGACAATGCAGATTGGATTTTCTCCAAAGAACTATTTCTAAGCAGGTGTACATTCTTCTTTGCTCTATTAACCTCTCCTTTCCATGACCTCTGGTGGATGGTGGGTTAGAAGGGATGTTAAAACATTTAAGAACACTTATTAAAAGTAGGTTTTTAATACTCTAAGTCTACACAGAAAACTTTTTTAAAAAAAATACAAATTATTTCTAATTTCCCAGGGTAGTTTTGAATTTATGCTTCTCCTGATGCCTGGATGATGAGAAAGGCAAGCAACTCCATGATGACTGAATGGTTTTAAGAGAGTAAGGATTCTTAGCAGTTATATAAACTGGAAAAGAAGAAGGTCTAACTAAATAATATATAAAAACTAAATATGAGGGAAATGCATTTGGAGGGACTGGAGGAAGAAAAGAGAAGAAGGGAATATGTAACTATATTTCAATTTTAAAAAAGTTTTATTTTTAACTTATTTTTATTAGATATTTTCTTCATTTACATTTCAAATGCTATCCCCAAGTCCCCTATGCCCTCCCCCTGCCCTGCTCCCCAACCCACCCACTCCCACTTCCTGGTCCTGGCACTCTCCTGTATTAGGTTTTTATTGTTTTGATTTTTAAGACAGTGGCTCATGAAGTCCAGGCTGTCTTGAATTCATATATAGCTGAAGATAACTTGAATTCCAGAGCTTCCTGCCTCTATACTCAGTTTGGGGTATTACAGATGTATATTGTCACATCTGGCCAGAAAAATGTAGGCTTTGAGTACTAGAAAGTTACAGTGTAAATTAGAGTGAAATAATTCAATGTCTATTGCAGCTTTACAATATATTACTTAACAGTGAACCAACATTATGAGAAAGCATGTAAAGCGGATTGGTTATATAAGCTAATTCAACAAGTCAAGGAAACAACAGAATCCTTAGATTTTTTTTCATTAGTACATAGGGCAGGAATTTGTCCTCATTGGACATGGGAAGGAGGAGGTGAAAAAGAAGCCTCTGGGTGGCTTCATACATTTAGACAACAATGTTCTTTCTTCTTACACTTAGAACTATCCTTCACTGGTTTCACAGTGCATACTAGCATCAGACAATAAAAGCACACTCCTTTACTCTAGTATGATCTAACAGCTTGGGTCTTAGTTATCAGGTCAACAAAAGACAGATTAATAAGATAAAAGTAGTTTATTAGCATATGCAATCCATACAGTTGGAGGAAAGTTTGGGTCATAGATTGATTGGTCATGGCTTGCTGGCAAACATGAGGACCTGAGGACCCAGAACAAATTGGATATGGTGACAGTAGTCTGTAATCTAGACAGGATAGTTAAAGGGACATTCCTGGCTTTCAGTCCAGCTGAATTGGTATGCTTCAGGTTCAATAAGAGATTCTATTTTAAAGAGAAAACAGGTAATTTGAAGAGGAACAAAGGAAGAAATTAAATGCCAAGCTCTGATGTTTACAAGCACATGCATAGGGACATGCATACACACCATTATATGTCATGTAGTCAATGGAAATATGTGAGTTTCTTAGACTGCTGTATACTGGTTAAATTCATAGAATAAGCTTAAGCTTGCCTATAACGTCCTGGGTGCTGTGTAACTCTCCAACTTAAGAGCCTGTTTTGGTTTTGGGGGAAAAGATAAGTACAAAAATAATTATAAGGCAAATTGAAAAGAGACTAATATCACACAGAAGCAAAGTAAATTAAAAAGAATTTACGTACTGATGCAATGAAGTGAAAGGCATGGGAGATCAGAGACATTTTTAGGGAACAAAGGTATAGTGGATAGAGAAGTAGGCCTTTAAAAAATCAATTCCCTGATCTTCAGAACTTGTCAAAACTTTAGTTTGAGGAAGTGACCTTAGCTCCCCTGTAATCTCAACACTCGGAAGATGAAGCAGAAGGATCTTCTCATGTCAGAGTCCAGCCTAAGATTCAGAGTGAGACACTGTTTAAACCAAAAGCAAATACAAAGCTGTAGAAAATAGGTTGGATGTTAGAAAACTTATAAACATGGCAAGATTGTGAGCTTGAAGATCATAATAGTCTTTTCTGGATTATAGAAAGAAACAAGTATATTCTCAAATGCCTAAGATGTTGCAACTTTTAAAAAGCAGACAGTATTCAATTTTTTTTGCATGATTTATTTCCTTGGCAATCTGTCTTTTTTTTTGATTTATTTTTTATTAGATATTTTCTTCATTTACATTTCAAATGCTATCCTGAAAGTTCCCTATACCCTCCCCTGCCCTGCTCCCCAACCCACCTACTCTTGCTTCCTGACTCTGGCATTCCCCTGTACTGGGGCATATGATCTTTGCAAGAACAAGGGCCTCTCCTCCCATTAATGGCCTACTAGGCCATCCTCTGCTACATATGCAACTAGAGACACAGCTCTGGGTGATACTGATACAGCAATACCTCTCCTGGGCATATATCCAGAAGATGTTCCAACTGGTAATAAGGACACATGCTCCACTATGTTCATAGCAGCCATATTTATAATAGCCAGAAGCTGGAAAGAACCCAGATGTTCCTCAACAGAGGAATGGATACAGAAAATGTGGTATATTTACACAATGGAGTATTACACAGCAGTTAAAAACAATGAATTTATGAAATTCTTAAGCAAATGGATGTATCTGGAGGATATCATCCTGAGTGAGGTAACCCAATCACGAAAGAACACACATGATATGCACTCACTGATGTATTAGCCCAGAAACTTAGACTACCCAAGATACAATTTACATAACACATGAAACTCAAGAAGAAGGAAGACCAACGAGAAGATACTTCATTCCTTCTTAGAATGGGGAGTATTCAAAACATTTTTAACCAGAATTTCTCCTATCTAAAGGAAATACAAGGACAAAGAGTGGAGCAGAGACTGAAGAAAAGACCATCCAGAGACTGCCCAACATGGGGATCTATCCCATATGCAGCCACTAAACCCAGACACCATTGCTATGCCAAGAAGTTAGTTCCTTTGCTGATAGGAGCCTGATATAGCTGTCTCCTGAGAGGCTCTGCCAGAGTCTGACCAATACAGATACTGTTGTTTTCAACCAACCACTGGAATGAGCATGGGAATTCTAATGGAGGAGTTAGGAGAAGGACTTAAGGAGCTGAAGAGCTAAGAAGAAGAAGAAGAACCAGACTACCAGAGTTCCCAGGGACTAAACTACCAACCAAAGACTACACATGACCCCAGCTGCATAGGTAGCAGAGGATGGCCTTATTTGTCATCAATGGGAAGGGGGCCCTTGGTCTAGTGAAGCCTTGATGCCCCAGCATAGGGGAATGCTGAGGTGGTGAGGTAGGAGTGAGTGGGTGGGTGGGGGAGCACCCTCATAGAAGCAGAGGTTGGGGGTATTAGATAGAGGGTTTGCAGAGGGGAAACTGGGAAGGGGAATAATATTTGAAATAACCAGTAAAAAAGCAGACAGTATGGTATCTGGATCATAGCACACGCAATGCTTTCAGTTATCTGATATGTTAAAATTAGTAATAAATCAATTGTTTTTTTTACAAAGGTTCAATATCTAGAATTAACAAAATCAAAAGAGGGAAATGATATATATTATAGAAATACCTGTTTTTACTGTTCAAACAAGTTGGAGCCTTAGATATTAGGTTCTGTTTCTCTAAAGATGTAGAAATCTCAAAGCTTTATCCTCAAGAAAAGAGCTTTTGAGACACTCTGAGAAGGAAGCTCACTCAGCAACCCCAAGCAAGGCAGATGAAATCATGATTGTGTTTCTTGTCATCTTCTATGTGAGCCAATGCATTAGGAATGGGAAAGGAACAATTCATTTTTCATTGTCCTTTCATGGGCTGGATTCTCTAATGCTTTACTTCAGGCTATTTCCAGTTATTCTTTAAGATCAATATTTCAAAGTAACAATAGATTCTGGATGTATACACAGGTTTGAATGTGTGTCTGTGTGTGATATTTTTCTCCATTTCTAACCTTTTTATTGCTGCCATAGCAATAAAAAATCAGGACAGGACAGGTCTACAGAGCTCTGAAAATGGCAAGTGATCAATAAGAAACAAAGTCCTATTAATTCATAAAGACTGAAACTACAGGTGGAAAGGAGAGGAAAAAGATAGTGGAAAATAAGGAGAGAAAAATAGTATCTTAATGGTTGATTCTAGGGAGGTTTATGTTTTAGTAAGAGTCTTTAGAGCTTGTTGAATTTTTTTAAATAGAAAAAAATATGCACCAGGAAATACAAATAGTAGATACTCTGGGCAATACTGATTACCTTGTTCTAAGACACAATTCAGTAAAACAATATCTTTTGACTAAATTCCCTTTCTGTCTACCTTTCAGATAAGAGGTGTAAAAAGCCAGCTGCTGTCAAAGGAGTGGAGAAGTCACCATGACAACTTGAATCTTGTGTATTTGTTAGGTTTCCTTCAAAAGACAAATAAGAAAAGAAGGAAATTTGAAAAGCAGCTCATTTTGAAGTGATCAGCTCTAGAATTGTAAAGAAACATTTGGAATGTTGGCATTATCAGGCATGAAAGTTCACTCTTTTTGTGGCCTCCCTCCACCGTCCTGTATGGGGAGCAAGGAACTTTCTGCTGAGGTAAACACACAGGGCATATTCCTGCTTTCTATGGCATCTTATATACTCTAGAGACATCATTATATGGTATATATCTAAGTCATATGTCTTATTGAGATAAGTCTGACACTTTTTTAAAATCACAGATTCACATGTTTAAAAAGAGGTAATGAAGTCTTACACTCTCATAAAACTCTAATCTTATGCTGTTAATCTGGGCTCTAGAGCTAACTGATACTAAGAGAAACTGTTGTAGATTACTGTATCCTTTCCCTGGGGTGTCCTTAAAGTTCTATGATCTAGACACTGAAATGTGACAAAATAAATACTTAGTTTTGCTTAGAGTTTTGTTTGGAGTATGATGGAGAAAGGCTTTTGGCAGGTTGGGTGGAAAATTATCAGAAAATGGTGTTTTGAAAGGATGCAAGATATATTGGAGGCAGGAAACCATAGGAAGTAACTTAGCCATCTGCAACTCCACTTCAATAGGATTATGTACACACCCTTTCTTAATGACATATCTAACACATTTTGTTGACAATCTGGGATTTCCACTTACAT
Organism: Mus pahari; assembly: GCF_900095145.1. Classification (NCBI taxonomy): domain Eukaryota; kingdom Metazoa; phylum Chordata; class Mammalia; order Rodentia; family Muridae; genus Mus; species Mus pahari. Next base: position 64,521,739 of record NC_034590.1, read on the forward strand.
CAGGGTACATGTATACTTATTTTAAATAGTTGAAAATGTTTCTCTTTTCCTTTACAGCCATCGAAGATTCTATTTAACCATACCCTTATGTCTTTGTGGGGTGGCAGTTAAATTTAAACTGTTTTGGGTTGATTACTTCACAATGCAAGCTGTGTCCTCTAAAAGAACTTTTAGGAAAAATACATTTTAACCATCTTATGACTACAAAAAAATTGATGTAAATACGACTCAAATTATATTCACTATAGGAAGGGTTGTACACAGTAATAGAATTCTTTTATACTACCAAACTGTTAATCTAATTAAAGAACCACCCAAATAATCCTACTAATAACCTGGCTCCTCCTATTGAAGCCCATCAAAAGCAGCTCAAAACAATAACGTGGTCCTTACGTATTTTTACTCATGTGGCCTGTTTTCACTCTGGATGGCATATTTGTTTCTGATTGGTACTATCACTTTGCTTAAAATAAAGTATCCTTGGTATTTTGCAATCTGATAGTGCCTTTATTTCATTCTTGAATAAGATGCACAGAGCCTGGTAACAGCTTGCTTAGACCCTGTCCACGGATCATGCTCATCAGATACACACCACTCAGGGAAAATTGAAACAGAGATGTGGAGCTGGACAGTAGGGCACAATATTGGGTAGTTATTAGAAAATGATACCAGAAAACTATAGAACCAAAGGACTTTACATGCCATGCTAATTATTTTAATTTTTCCACATGAAAAGCAATAAAAAAGCCATTGCTATCATGTCTCACAGAAACTACCCTACTCTAAAAAAAGAATGTGAGACAACTATACAACCATGTGTGGTATGCTATATTTCCTTAGAATATGCTGAAAGACCACAAGGAAAGGACAGATGTGACACCTTTGTGGTTGGGGTGGGCAGTTGATTGTTGCTGAGAAGAATGAATGTCATAAGAAAGTTTTCTTCAAAAAATAAAAGAATGGCAAAGAAAAGAGAGAATGTTGTAGAGGATGGATTAAAAATGTTGAAAAGCAGGAGGTTAGACGACAGAGCAAGAAAATAGTGTAGCTTTCTTGTTGATTTTTGGATTGAAGTAAAACAACTATGTTTGATATGGTGGAGAATTTAAAGATTACAGATATAAATAACTTTTGTCTTAAACTAAGAGATTTATGTACAGTTCTATATGCTTTCAAGAAAACTTCAAAGCAGGAAGCAAACTATTAAAATTTAACAGCAATTTTGTTCTGGATGTGGAGAAGTAACATCTACATTCATTAGACAGACAAACATAGACATCTTGCCTGATGAACCTGAAAAGAAGCAATGAGGGTCGGTACTAAAGACATGATAATTTACTGGGAAAGAAGGACTTTTTTCCCATTTATAGAGGGCCCAAAAATGACATTCACAATATTGAGACTTGAGAGAATTAGTAATATAAATCATTGAGATAGAAAATTCTAAGCCAAAATTTGGTTTGGGTAAAATTTACATAAATACTAAGCACGATTGGTTTACAATGTGTATGGAACATTATATTTAGATATTTAGAGTCTTTTCATGGCCTTTGAAATTTAGAGATCAGTTAACATGCAGTCCACAAACACACACACACACACACACACACACACACACTCACACACACACACTGTTGTTGCTATACTCATTCCTCTGCATTGATCCTATATGGCTGTGGCTGCTTTTACTGCTTTTACAAAAGATTTATTTTCTTTTTTTCTTTCAATTTTTAAAATTTATTCTTCTGTCATATATTATATCTCAGCAACAGTTACCCTTCCCTCCCCTCCTGCCGTTCCACCCCTTCCATCTCCCTTCTCACACAGATTCACTTTTCCTCTATTTTCCCCTTCAGAAAGTAGCAGACCTCTCAGGGATACCACTCAAACACAGCATAACAAGCTGCAACAAAACTAAGGACAAACCCTCACATCAAGACTGAATGAGGAAACCCACCTGGGACCAAAGGTCCTAAGAGCAGGCAAAAGAGTCAGAGACAACCTCAATCCACTAAAAGAAACTTAAAGTCATATTCTGCATTTAATGTGTTACTTGTGTTTCATAAGCTAAGACATGCATTTCCAGGGGTCTCAACATAAGATTTACTTATTGTATTTTGTTTCATGGGTAGGAATGGTTTGCCTGTTTGTATGTCTGTGTAGCAAGTATATGCTTGGTTTATGTGAAGGCTAGAAGGGTGTCAAATCCCCTTGAACTTCAGTTGCAAATGGTTGTGGGAACAATTATGGAGATGCTGATGCTGAACACATTTTAGTCTTGCTCCAATCTCCCGAACTAAACATTTTATATTCATCAATACTTGTAGTCATAAGGAAAGATACAAAATGTACATCCTTTACACTATCTACAGAGCAACCAGATGTTTGGAGCTAATTTTATGGTTTATGCTCTTCAATTTTTCTTCTAGTACGACTGCTTTCTATCTCTTTGACCAAAATTCTGATTACAGCCAGGGATCCATTGAGATCCTTAAGGAGACTGCTGCTATCACACAAAACTGTTCTCGGTTCTGCAAGATGCCAGGAACAGCTTCCTTAGCCACTGCAGATGTGTTAGATAAGAAGCTTCTATTCCTCAGAATGCAGCAAGATGAATAAACGGTAACAGAGTAGGATTTGTATACCACATAGAAAGCTGTTTACATGTATTCCTCAACACTATTCTTGACGCAGCTTTAAAATACACATTACTGTGACTTGAAATATTCCAACTATTCTGTAAGAGGAGCAGCTATGTAAAGTACTGGGATATGAGTGTAAGTGATGTCAGTTTTTCAATAGTTAAAAGGCTTTAAGGGATGACAATACTGAATATTTGGATTTTACACAATTACATCATGATGTAAGAACCATGACTAGAGTATGTGAAGTTCTGGGTGGTAGGTAAAAGACTGTAGAGGATTTCTCAAGAATGATCGCCAGAATCACCCAGATTTTTCAAAGTGTGTCATAGAGCAAGCTTACGTAGTCAACCATGCTTAAACTTAGCAAGAACTGATTTAAAAACTGAGTTGGAACACTTCAAAGTAAATAAGACCAAAGGTAAGAAAATAAGCCCCCGAGTGAGAATAAATTTTTGATCTTAGCCATTCTGACTGGTGAGAGGTGGAATCTCAAGGTTGTTTTGATTTGCATTTCCCTGATGATGTAAATCCCTGTTTTCTTTCTTTCTTTCTTTCTTTCTTTCTTTCTTTCTTTCTTTCTTTCTTTCTTTCTTTCTTTCTTTCTTTCTTTCTTTCTATCTTTTTCTTTGTTATTTTTTTCAAAATTTTATTAGGTATTTACTTCATTTACATTTTAAATGCTATCCCCAAAGTCTCCTATACCCTCCCCCCAACACTCCCCTACCCACCCACCCCCCCTTTCTTGGCCCTGGCGTTCCCCTGTATTGGGGCATATAAAGTTTGCAAGTCCAAGTGGCCTCTCTTCCTAATGATGGCTGAATAGACCATCTTCAGCTACATATGCAGCTAGAGACATGAGCTCTGGTGGTGCTGGTTATATTGTTGTTCCACCTATAGGGTTGCAGACCTCTTCAGCTCCTTGGGTACTTTCTCTAGTTCCTCTATTGGGGGCCCTGTGTTCCATCCAATAGCTGACTGTGAGCATCCACTTCTGTGCTTGCCAGGCACTGGCATAGCCTAACAGGAGACAGCTATATCAGGGTTCTTTCAGCATAATCTTGCTTGTGTATGCAATAATGTCTGCGTTTGATGGCTGATTATGGGATGGACTCCTGGGTGGGGCAGTTTTTGGATGGTCCATCCTTTCGTCTCAGCTCCAAACTTTGTCTCTGTAACCCCTTCCATGAGAGTTTTGTTCCCAATTCTAAGAAGGGGTGAAGTGTCCACATTTTGGTCTTCCTTTTTCTTGAGTTTCATGTCTTTTACAAATTGTATCTTGGGTATTCTAGGTTTCAGGGCTAATATCCACTTATCAGTGATTGCATATCTAGTGACTTCTTTTGTGATTGGGTTACCTCACACAGGATGATATCCTCCAGATACATCCATTTGCCCAAGAATTTCATAAATCCATTGTTTTTTAATAGCTGAGTAGTATTCCATTGTGTAAATGTACCACATTTTCTGTATCCATTCCTCTGTTGATGGGCATCTGGGTTCTTTCCAGCTTCTGGCTATTATAAATAAGACTGCTATGAACATACTGGAGCATGTGTTCTTATTACCAGTTGGAACATCTCCTGGATATATGCCCAGGAGAGGTATTGCTGG
>NC_034590.1:64527781-64537698 GCF_900095145.1 Mus pahari
TATATTAAACCATCCCTGCATCCCTGGAATGAAGCCTACTTGGTCATGATGGATGATTGTTTTGATGTGTTCTTCGATTCAGTTGTGAGAATTTTATTGAGTATTTTTGCATCGATATTCTTAAGGGAAATTGGTCTGAAGTTCTCTATCTTTGTTGTGTCTTTTTGTGGTTTAGGAATCAGAGTAATTGTGGCTTCGTAGAATAAATTGGGTAGAATAGCTTCTGTTTCTGTTTTGTGGAATAGTTTGAGAAGAACTGGAGTTAGGTCTTCTTTGAAGGTTTGATAGAACTCTGCACTAAACCCATCTGGTCCTTGGCTTGTTTTGGTTGGGAGACTATTAATGACAGCTTCTATTTCTTGAGGTGATATAGGACTGTTTAGGTCATNAATCTGATCCTGATTTAACTTTGGTATCTGGTATCTGTCTAGAAATTTGTCCATTTCATCCAGGTTTTCCAGTTTTGTTGAGTATGGCCTTTTGTAGAAGGATCTGACGTGAAGCTTTCGATTTCCTCAGGATCTGTTGTTATCTCTCCCTTTTCATTTCTGATTTTGTTCATTAGGATGCTGTCCCTGTCCCCTCTAGTGAGTCTGGCTAAGGGTTTATCTATATTGTTGTTTTTCTCAAAGAACCAGCTCCTGCTTTGGTTGATTCTTTCAATAGTTCTTTTTGCTTCCACTTGGTTGATTTCACCCCTGAGTTTGATTATTTTCCTGCTGTCTACTCCTCTTGGGTGAATTTGCTTCCTTTTGTTCTAGAGCTTTTAGGTGTGCTATCAAGCTGTTAGTGTATGCTCTCTCTAGTTTCTTTTTGGAGGCACTCAGAGCTATGTGTCACCTAGGACTAATTCCCTGTTTTCATTTGTACTATCTCCACATAAGAAAGCAGAATGAGAACATTTCCACCAGAATTAATGCACACATTTTAAATGTTTTCATTCTCATGTACTTGTACAAAACTAAAAGAACTCTAGAGGATGCTGATGAGCAGACCTGATACTTGGCTTCTGTAGAGTTGCACTCTGCTCAGAATTAGTTGTTATAAAGGATTATGTAAGAGTGGTTAGGCATAGGAAACTCCCTTTTGACAGTCCTCCAACATTTTAACCACACATCTATAGTTGTGACTCAGTTTAGTTTAATGACATTTTGAATGGAATTGACAACATGATTTCATAGCTACAATGATCTCACGACCTCAGAGAAATATCCATTAATTTATTGTCTTAAATGTCTCCTGGGCATCATTTGTGCACCAGGCACCTTGACCCTTGAGGGCATTTAAATACACTACATTTTTACATTTTAGTATGTGACTCTGAAGCTCAGAGAAATGTATTTTGGTCCAAAGTCACTCATGGGTTAGTTATTAAGTGAAGATCAGAACTAAATTATTCTGAAACTCCCCTGTCACTCTTGTCAGTTTTTTTTCTTTTGAGTGAATGATTTGAGCTCTGAATTAAGTTCAGTTTAATGAACCTTTACTGAGAGCTTAATGTTTATCATCCATATACTTTGATGAATGATTTTGATGAACTACTTAGTCTATCAAAATCAACATATTGGTAAATAAGTATAAGACATTAAGTATTGATGCAATGTACTTATCTTCTAGTGAACATAGAGGGTCACTGGAGAGCAAAAGGAGGCACCGACCTTTTCTAAGCATGCTGGAGGGGTGAGGGAGGAGGAGTGAAAAGCAGGGTACGCTCTCTAGGGTAACTCAAATAGTTGCAGTAAGATTGCACCATCTACAAAACTGTTCTCACCCACTCTCCCTCTTGTTAATTGTAACTGCTTCTTTAAAATAGTTTTTCAGAAAACAGCAGAAAGCGCAAACTCAAATGTTCTATGATATTGGGTACAAACCTATTTTACACATGTTCAGTGTAATAATAAGTAATAATAATGATAATAATAATAACAATAAAATAATAATATAATCAGTGTTTAAAGTGATAAACTACAGTATATATGTATACAACCTTTATAAAGGGAGGAGTTGCCACTCAGCTTCTGTTAGTTCAATACTAAATGAAATTATTTTAATTTACATATCGTATTTTTTGAGATTTTATACATGAATTCTCTTCAAATTCTTCTGTCTTCCCGACTCCCTCTCACATTCATGACCTTTTCCTTAATTATTAGTTTTCTCTCTGTCTCTCTCTCTGTCTCTGTCTTTCTGTCTCCTTTCTGTCTCTCTGTCTATCTATCTGTCTCTCTCTCACACACACACATACACATACACAAACACACACACACACACACACACACACACACACATACACACAAACAAACTTAATATATTTAGTGTTGCTCTTATGTACATATGTTTAGGGTTGACATGGGTCTAGGTAACCTATTAGAGAGCTTATCTCTATAGGAAATTGATTCTTACTCTCTCATAGCCTGGGACTCTTTCTCCTTATGGATTTTCTTCTTCCTATCTACACTGTCCTGGCAACTGGCGTTGTTACCATTCAAACCTGGTTCAGCAGCCATATTGTTGAGATTTCATGGGTACAGTTTTCCTGTTGTGTCTTGAAATACTACATTTTGTTTACCCATTCTTTGGTTAAGGGACATCTAGGTTGTTTTTACTTTATGTTTATTATAAACATAGTTCTTGTGGCAGGATGGAGTGTACTTTATACATATGCCTGAGATTGTAATATCTGGGTCTTGGGGTATATTGATTCCCAAGTTTTTGGAACCACCATACTGATTTTCATAGTTGTGGGAAGCGGGTATGGCTGTGGCTGCGGCCTTGTGAGCCAAGACAGCACCTTGGTTCACTGCCATGCCCCGTGATTCCCTGCTTGATTATCAAAAACCTGATTATGTGCACCTGAGTGATTACACGCTGCCCACCTGACATATAGTGTCATACAGCATGATATTGAGTCACTGGCCTATCAACACCCACCCTGTCTGCGTGCATGGCTCACATATAGAACACGCTGAATGCTGATTGGATGATGAGCGATGAGAGGTGCAGAGCGTGGAAGGGGATAAATTGGGCGATCCCAGAATATAGAGCAAGAGCTGAAGCAGAGGGGAGAAGCTGAACTGCTGTAGAGAGCTGGGGTGAGCTGTGGAGAGAATAAAGGAAGCTGCAGCGGGAAGCTGTGGAAGCTGCTCAAACCCTGCCTTGGCATATGTGTTGTCTTTGCCCCACCTCTGCGGGACAGAGGTGGGGGGGGCGTGTGGCACATAGTGGCTATAAAAATTTGCACTCACCCCAGCAATGGAGGCGCATTCCCCTTGCTCTATATCTTCACCAGTGTGTGATGTTACTTGTGTTTTTTATCTTAGCCATTCTGAAAGATTTAAGATGGAATCTCTAAGTAGTTTTGATTTGTATTTCCCTAATCACTAAAGATGTTGGATGCTTTTTAAAAAATGTTTCTCAGCCATTTGAGTTCCTTGATTGAGATTTCTTTTAGATACTTCATTTTAATTGGATTATTTGGTTTGTTGGTGTCAAGTTTCTTATTTATATATTTTGGATATTAGCTCTCTGTCAGATATGGAGTTGGTGAGAATCTTTACTCATTCTGTAATCTGCCATCTTATCATTTTGGCAATATCCTTTTCCTTACAGAAGCTTTTCAGTTTCATGAGGTATCATTTATTGATTGTTGTTCTTAGTTCAGGAAGTTGTCTTCTGTGCCAATGTGTTCTAGGTTGTTGTATCTGGTTTGATGTTGAGGTTTTGGATCCACTTGGATTCAAATTTTGTTCAGGATGATAGACAAGGATCTATTTGCATTCTTCCATGTGTTGGCATCCAGTTAGACTAGCATCGGTTATTGAAGATTCTTTTTCCCATTGTGTATTTCTGGCTCTCTATAAAAAGCCCAGGTGTCCATAGTTTTGTGGATTGATGGCTGGGTATTTGAATCAATTTCATTGATCAGCCTGTTTTTATGGCAATACCATGAGGATTTCTACAGTATAGCTTGAAATCAGGTATGGTAATACTGCCTAATGTTCTATTATTGTAGAGAATTGTTTTAGCTATCCTGGGCCTTTTGTTTTTCCATATAAATTTGAGAAATGTCCTCTCAAGGTTTGTAAAGAACTGTCTTGGAATTTTGATGGGGATTGTGGTGAGTGTGTAGATAGCTTTTGGTTGGATGCATATTTTTATATGTTAATCCTACAGATCTACTAGCATGAAAGATCTTTCCATCTCCTGACATCTTCTTCAAAGTGGTATAGTTTTTTTGTCAAACAAATGTTTGACATTCTTGGTTAGAGTTACCCAACATTAGCATGTATTGTTATTTCCATGATTTCTTTCTCAGCCCATTTGTCATCTGTTTATTGAGCTTTAAAACAAAGCTTATAAAATAATGTTTTCACATTTCACTTCAAACATGATTAATGTTTTCTTTCCTTTTTGTCTGAATTGACCCCTTTTCTCCTTCCCAGTTAAAGTCTACTACTTCTCCTTATTTTTGTGTCCTTTTTGCCTAGAGTAACTTTCCCCAATCATTTTCAAGGTTTCAGGCTTCTGCATTTACTTCAGATTATATACTCAAAGGTTTGGAAATCAGATCCATACTTTAGAGTACTTGTTCCATTCATTTCCCTGAAAATTCCATATAATTTTCTTAGGTATTAGTTATAGCAATAGGAAGGGCTTGAGATCTACATCTTTTTTCTTACCTCATGTTATTTCTTATGTTTAACTTTTCTACACATTTCTATTACTCTCAACATGCTCAGGCTGGGGACAGTTGGCTGCGTACATCCTGGAATAAGGAGGATTGGCAGACCAATGCATTTGAAGGATGGCTGTATTAGATAATCTTCCAACATAAAAAGGTCAGAGACCTACTACATGATAAGACACTCGTTTGGCAAGTCTTTGCTGAAAATGTGAGAAGTAGTCAGACAGAAAATGGAAGGAAAGAATAACACATGTGCAGTAAATGGATAGAAAGGCACAACAGTCAATAATAATTTGCAACAATAGGACCTGGAACACATGGCTGACGCTAAACTAATTTAAAGTGGAACACGAGAAGAAGCTGCAGTTTCAAGCATTCTCTAAAGTACAGTCATTTAATATGTCTTGAACAGAGTTTTAAACTTTATCTATAGATTTCACCTAAGCATATAAAAAAAATCAGTCTGTTAAATGCACAAGAATTGGCTTTCAACCCTATCCATTGATGCATACAGCAATGAAGAACTCAATGAATGATGACTCAGCCACTCCTTGTGATTCAGGCTCATTGACAGGATCAATGTCAAGCTCTTTCAAACCTATGCCTTTAATCCCAGCATCTGGTAGGCAGAGGAACGTGGCTATCTTTGAGCTTGATGCCAGCCTGGCCTACAGATTGAGGTCAAGGTCAGCTAGGGTTGCCCTACAGAGAAACCCTGTCTGAAAAAACAAAGCAATAATAACAACAACAACAACAATAGAAAGGAAGGAAGGAAGGAAGGAAGGAAGGAAGGAAGAAAAAAGAAAGAAGAAGAAAGGAAGGAAGAATGAATGAATGAATGAAAGAAGGAAGGAAGGAAAGAAAGAAAGAAAGAAAGAAAGAAAGAAAGAAAGAAAGAAAGATACATTTTGATATAGCAGATGTTAAGTTCAGATCCTTCTGCTCATATTTTGCATTTCTATTGAATTCAAGAGAAAACTGTTGGGTCCTGACTAAGAGCTCTGGTTTGGCATCTTTCTAAACTATCTCATTTCATTTTTGACTTAAATGCTTTCCAAAATAGTCAACCTTGTGTAAATTTCTTTATTTGTGACTTACCTCTGCATGCTTATTTTTTTGAAAAGAAAAAAAAATTCTCATTACATTGAACTGAAAAAAAAAAGACTCAGATTTGGTATTTATGTGATCTAAATATAACATATAATCTAATATATATATATGTGTATGTGTATACATTTTAGTAATAAATGTTCATACAATTCTATCAATAATACATCATATGTAAATTAGTGTCCAAATTAATGTTGTGTAGCTGCTGCTGGAAAAAGAAACCTATTTTATTGCACAATAAAATGTTTTTAATTGTTGGAGTTGAACAGCTTTATTACATACAGATTACTTTGGGAAACAGTAAACTTTTCATTGATCAAAAATGTTACCAGTCATATAAGACTGAAAATAAAGAATAGCACCCTTGAAAGGGAGAAAGAAAGCAAAATAAAGTAACAGTATATTTTTAAAAGCAATATGGAACATGGTTAAGAAACTATGATGGAAGCAGAGTGTAAATAAACTCAGTTGTTTTTAAATTAGTTGTTAATATCAAGAGCTTTGAAGTCTTGGCTTGTATTTTAATTTAATATTTTAATTTTGTATTTTAATTCAAAAAAGATTTATAAAAATATTAAATTAACTTTTAATGAAACAAATCTGTTTTCTTGGAGTTTTAATTATAGACATTTTTTGATGGTGTGTATATTATACTTTCAATTTATCAAAAGCAATGATACTTTTATTAATAGAAAAATATTTCTATGTTAATATATTAGAAACTTTAAAATTATACTCATATTAAATGTGCATTGATATACACTTGTATAAATACTGCTTTCTATATGGAATGAGTCATAATAATTATTGTTAATATAATATCTTCTGATAATAATTACTCAAATAATAATTTAAATGAAATTTTGAAGGTTAAATTTAAATCCAAAAATTGATAATGAGGAGATGGATCAGCCAACGTGATATATATTTAGCAAGCATAACGTTCTGAGTTTGGAACCCCAATATTCACATTAAAAACCAGGCTTAGTAGCCCATTAACCTCAACACTGGGTTAGAAGGATAGAAGTAGACAAGTCTATCTTTGGTTTGGATGGTTAGCCAGTCTAACAGAGACTACAAGCTATAGGTTCTGTGAGAGACCGTATCTCAATAATTAATGCACAACAAAATCACCTCAAGTCTACTTCTAGCCCCTTCCCCAATATTTTCTAAAAATCATGTCATCCTTGGTGGTTCGAATGAGAGTGGCCCCGGTTAGGCTCATATACTTTTTTTTTTTTTTTTTTTCATATGGTGCTTTTATTTTTGCCCGACAATTGGCCAGGTCCCTTTCTGACAACAAGCTAGAAGCCGCACCATTCTTACATTGATTCCTGCAAGACAAGCTACTCAAATTCACTTAAGGATCTGGAGGACAGTGCTGAAGGCGGCCAGGTTCTCACAGGACTTAAACCGCCACTGCACACTGGTGAGCGCTGCTCCACGGCTACCCCCTGTCTGCTGGAGCACAGACCACAGCACCACATCTGCCACAGTGAGGTCATTTCCAACCAGCCACCGGCTTTTCCCTATAGAGGAGTTCATAGAGTGGATCTCAGCTGCTTTTTCTTTTCTGTCCCTTCTTTCAGCTGAAACCTGGCGATATCCACTCAGCTATCGATGGTTAGGCTGACAGCACAGTGCTTTTGACCAAATAGAACAGGAAACATGCCATGTTTCCTTCTCCTTCAATGGGCACATTGTTTGTATACCAAACTTCATCTGTGTCTTGGGCACGTTTTTTACAAATCAGAGTGAAGCCTAGCTGATATTTGTATCAAGACAGTTTTCTAGCTTGCTCTCCGAAGTACATGAGAAGATTCTCAGGTATATTCTTGACAGACGAATGTGTGTGCACAGTGGACAGGGAGGGCCCTGTAGTGTTCACAGAGTAGCTGGTGCAGCACAAGCAAGGACAGTGGTGTGGAAGCTGGGTTTGTATTGATCACAATGTCTTTCAGTGCCGTATAATAATAATCTTTTCCAAGCATGAAATTCAAGTTCAATGCATTTGTGGTTAAAGTCGTGGGCTCGTCAGCTTGCAGGATGTTGGTTATGTCCAAGTCTGCATCTGGGGGTGTGAGTCATCCTCGAAAGGCCATCGACTGTTGCCTTCACCTCATATAAGTTTCATACACTTGAATGATTTGTTTTGGTGGAACTCTTTTGCAAGGATTAGAAAGTGTACAACTAGAGGTGAGTTTTGTTTCAAATCACCAAGCCAGCCTGCTGTCAGATCCAACACACCCCAAAACTCTATGTAAGATTCTATCTAGAAAGAACAAAGGTGGGTGAGAATTCATTGTCTGCGAGCATCTGTCTCAAGAGCTGTAACACTGCCTGGGAAGAGAATGCTCTCCTGAAGCTTTTGCCACTAGAAGCTCCTCTACAGTCCACTTGCTGGCTAGCCAGCCCTCTGCCTACTCAGCCTGGTACAAGTGCAGTGTCTCGAAGCAACAGTGGTGGCTGGGGCACCAGCACCAGAGCGGTGACAGGAGAAGAAGAAGAAGAAGAAGAAGAAGAAGAAGAAGAAGAAGAAGAAGAAGAAGAAGAAGAAGAAGAAGAAGAAGAAGAAGAAGAAGAAGAAGAAGAAGAAGAGGTGGCACTCCCCCTCCTCCCTGCTCATGCCCTTTCCCCTTTCCCCTTGAACCCTCCCTCAGGGCAGGGCCAGACGTCTCAATGAATAGCCTCTGGTTCACATACCAACAAAGGTCTTCTCTATAAAATACCAGAACTTAAGGTGTTATCATTCATTTATTTGATTTGTAAAAGCATATGCAATAGGCCTCAGATTGAGAAGTGACTGGACATATTAGAGAGCTGAGGTTGGAGGGCAGAAACTGTTGCTGCAGGTAGATATACATCGCACACATTATTCCAGAACATTTGTTATTAGACACTGCATGAGTGAACTACCTTCTGAAATGTGACACTGACTTTGAATAGTGTGAGGCGGGGATTTCAAAGGGAGAAAGGAAACAGTGAGGACACAAACTGCTTGTTTTCAAGAGCATGAAATAAAGCAAACACACACAACTTTGAATTGGAATAACGGTTTACTTAAGAGCTTCCCAGAGCTGAACAAGGTACGCGAAGGCTCTGGAAACCTGAACAGAGACTTGCACTTGGATACTTTTACCCACTGACACTGATGCATCAGAGAAAGTAAATGAAAGAGTATAGGTGATTAATCTTCTGTTGAATTTAAAGCTTGAAAGCCAAAGGGCTCCTCAGGCAACACATAAGAGACTTTTATCTACTGAAGCCCAGAAGAGGCTGAGAATCCATCTAGAGAATTGATCGTGAGAATGACAGCGCTCCAAAAGGATGGAAGTTTTACTTCTACCAGGTCTCTAATGCTAACATCAAGTCCTGGGTGAAAAATGGGAGACTTTTAAGACAGGGTAGGCAACAATTACTTATAATCTTGAAAGTGGAAATTCCATATACTCTCAGTATATACACAAAGGAGCACCCAGTCACGTCTCTTGAAGTCTGCTCCTATATTCCCATTTGTATAAAGACAAATATTTGCTGTGTACATCTGTCTACTGCTCATCTTTCCTGTTGATGATAGGGTCAAGACACAATCCATGTGGAAGGAGATACAGTGCCTACAAAATATATGAGGACAATGCTTCAGAAAATTCATTAGCAGCATACAAGAATATATATGGAGTGGTATCTGTAGAATAAAATTGCAAGGGACAGAATGATACATTTGGATAAGAGGCTCTCAAAGATGTTTACAAATGTGCTTTTCTATGATATGAGATTTAAAACATCAGGCACGGATTGGGAAGGTGATGTTTACCTGGGGACACTATGGATCTTGAACATCTAAAGAAAGCAATAGTCCACACAGAAGAGAAATGTGTCAGACATGCCACATGATACTAAAATGGGTTAAATGGAAAAAAGATAGTAGGGCTCTCTTGGTCAGGGATTCTATTCCTGCACAAACATCATGACCAAGAAGCAAGTTGGGGAGGAAAAGTTTATTCAGCTTACACTTCCATACTGCTGTTCATCACCAAGGAAGTCAGGACTGGAGCTCAAGCAAGTCAGGGAGCAGGAGCTGATGCAGAGGCCTTGGAGGGAAGTTCTTTACTGGCTTGCTTCC
>NC_034590.1:64540457-64554352 GCF_900095145.1 Mus pahari
CTTCCATACTGCTGTTTATCACTAAGGAAGTCAGGACTGGAACTCAAGCAGGTCAGGGAGCAGGAGCTGATGCAGAGGCCACGGAGGGATGTTCTTTACTGACATGCTTCCACTGGCTTGCTCAGCCTGCTCTCTTATAGAACCCAAGACTACCAGTCCAGAGATGGCACCACCCACAAGGAGACCCCCCTACTCTTGATCACTAATTGAGAAAATGCCTTACAGCTGGAACTCATGGAGGCATTTCCCCAACTGAAGCTCCTTTCTCTGTGATAACTCCAGCTGTATCAAGTTGACACAAAACCAGCCAGTACAAGAGCCAAGGCAGTAATTCAAGAAACCAGCATCACATAGGGACCAAACACACTGTTGGCAAGAGCCTGGGGATAATAACTGGATGCAATAAAAATGGATTATTTCTTAAGAATGGCATTTTTATAGAACCCTGAAATGGTAGGTATTCAATAGCAGAGCTTAATTGACTTATGCAAAATTGCCAACATTACCAAAATGATTGCCAATGTTATATTCATTGATAGGTCAAATGGGTAATATGTAAGAACTATGCATGACCAGTAGGCTGAGGACAGATTTATGTTAAAAGACTCCTAAGCTCATACTTAGATTTGGATCTGTGAATTCCTTAACACTTTAGTCTTTGATGACATGAAATCCAAAAAGGATTCCTGCAATGTGGTGGATTATGGCCTGTGGATGACACCCAGTTGGAAAAAGTTAGGACTGCATATTCTTTATTAGTACATTGAATAATATGCACCTAATTAATTCAGTCAGATTTTTTTGACAGTGCTTGGTACAATATTAACTATAGTTTAAGGCTATTCCTACAATTTAAGAAGTGTATTTTGATTGTGGGCTATTTTGGGGTAAAGAGTTTCTGAGTCAGTTGAATCACGTAGACAAGTAGTGGTCACAGGAACCAAGAATGAGTAATGGAGATGTAATGGAAATTGTGTTTATGACATCAAACTCCTCTTATGGTAGGGAAAGGGATCAACTAATGTACTGATTATTTTTCTAATTTATTATTAAATTAAGGATATCTAACTGACCCAGCATAGATGACTGGATTTCTTAGTTTTTTCTTTTCAAAACATATGGAAACATTTATATGTTACTATAGGGAAGATGGTAGCTTCTATGCTGAAGCACGATCCCCTTTGCTTGACTTTTGTGCTCTAAACTGAGTTCAGTAAGTTTACCTAATACACTTGCTTTTCATAAGAGCAAATATCCAATGATTGTTTGATTTAGCGCTATATAATATTTCTCACTTTGAGGCAAGTCTAGACCACTCTGATTTCAATACCAGCTCTAGATTTCCTTATGAATCAGCTGTGAAAGTTTTGAAATGAAATTTCACTGACTTAAGTCCATATATCATTTAAGGCTGCTCCTTCATTCACCAATATATAAATATATAAGATTTCTCCTCATATTATTCCTATATGATGGTCTCCTTTTCTGAATTTGTCTCTGAAGGAACTCATCTAAATATGACCTTCACTATTTCCACTATTTCTTGCTATTAGTGGATGGGGTCTGATGTGTGATATAAGCTTTAGTAATATTTCTTTTATGAATGTTGACACCCTGGCATTTGGGTATAGATATTCAGAATTGAGATTTCACATTGCTGGATTTTTCCCTTTGAAGAGTATGAAGTGTCCTTCCTCATCTCTTGATTAATTTTGCCTGAAATTCTATTTTGTTATATATTAGAAGGGCTACATCAGCTTGCTTCTTTTGGTCCATTTGCTTGGAAAAATATTTTTCCAGCCCTTTTCTCTGAGGTTATGTCTATCTTTGATGTTGAGATGAATATCTTGTATGCAGCAGAGTGATGGATCCTGGTTTTGCATCCATTCTATTAGTCTGTGTCCTTTTTATGGGGAATTGAGTCCATTGATGTTGATAGATTAATGTCCAATGATAGTTCCTGTTATTTTGATGATAGTGGTGGTGGTACTTTCCTTCTTCTTTTGGTATGGTTTGTATAAAATTCTTTATTTCTTGTGTTTTTCTTAGCCTCCTTGGGCTGGAGTTTTCATTTTAGTACCCTCTGTAGGGATGGATTTATAGATAAATTGGTTTTTTTTTCTTTTTACATTATGTTTTATTATGGAATAACTTGTTTTATCCATCTATGGTTTTGGAAGTTTTCCTGGGTATAGTATCTGAGCTTGTATCTGTGGTCTTTTAGAGTTTAGCAAGGCGACTGCCCAGCCTAGGTGTTTAGAGTCTCTCATGAGAAGTCAGGCATAATTCTGATAGGTCTACCTTTATGTTATTTGGCCTTTTCCCTTTGCCACTTTTAAAATTCTTTCTTTGCTTTGCCCATTTAATGTTTTGATTATTATATGTTGGGGGAGGTTTTCTTGTCCAAGCTATTTGGTGTTCTGTGAGATTCTTGTGTGTTTACAGGCATCTCTTTCTTTGGTTAGGGAAATTTTCTTCTGTGGTTTTGTTGAAAATATTTTCTTCCTTTTGAACTGGGAATCTTCTCTTTCTTCTATTCCTATTACTTTTAATTTTGGTCCTTTTATAGTATCCCAGATTTTTTGGTTATTTTGTGTCAGAAAGTTTAGAATTCACTTTCTTGACTGTTGTATCAATTTCTTCAATTTAAGGTCCTTTCTTCTATTCCCTGTATTATTTTTGTGATGCTTGTGTCTGTAGTTCACTTACCTAGATTTCCATAACCAAGATTTCTTTAGTTTGCATTTTCTTTATTGTTTCTGTTTTCATATTTTAAGGTCTTGAAGAGTTTTATTCATTCTCTCCACCTGTTTGATTGTATTTTCCTGGATGTCCTTTAGGAATGTATTTATTTCCCTTCTAAAGGTCCCTATTATCCACATAAGATTGTATTTAAGGTCATTTTTCTTGTGCTTCAGCTATGTTGGAATATCCAGGGCCTGTTGTAGTAGGAAGCTGGGCTCCGATGGTGTCATATTGCTTTGGCTGTTGTTGATTGTGTTCTTAAACTGTGCTCTAGTCATCTGGGTTTGGGATTATTATAGATTTAGATGATGATTTTGAGTTTTTCTTTGACAGATGCATGTTCCTTCGATTTTTTTTCCTCTTTAGTTTCTTTTTCTTCTCTGATCTTCTGGCTTGGGTCTTCTGAGTTTCTGGTGACCAGTGAGTCTTCCAGTCCAGTGGGGCTATCTCCACTGGTGATTTTGTGGCCTGCAATAACTCTGGAATTTTGGGTGCCAATGTTGCCTCTGGAGTATCTAGAAACATCATAGCCTCCAGGAAAGCAGAATTTCTGAAATTGTGGGCCAGACTATGAAACCCAGGGGTTGGATTGCTGTTCCAGTTGTTGAGTGTGCTCTAAGGGGAGTTGATGTTGGGGTCTTACCTGGGATCCCTGGTGCAAGGCTAGACTTCTGGGAAAGCAGCCAGAATTGTGGGTCAGAATATGGATCTCAGGGGATGCGATATCTAGTAGTAATTTTTAAATATTCCGTACATGCAATCACAGGAAAACAAATTCATGATGAAAAGTGAGGCTCTGTGCCCAGTACCTGGATCATGGCAAAAAGTTAGCCATGATTATTGTTGTATGCTATTATGTGGATAAAGCTCTTGAATCATAACAATTTTTACTAAATATTTTTATGAAAAGTGAGTCTTTTAAATGAAATGAATTAGATACACTAACACATGCAATTCATACTCTGCTAGCAGAGAATTTAAAAAGTATTGAAATCATAAGTGAGAGTATGACTGGGATATTCAGGGTGGAGGGCTTGGGGAGATGATGATTATAGAGGATTAAGTTTAGCCATGTAGGCATAATGAACACATTGGACATATAATTTACAGTATGATGATAAATGAATGATTATGAGTCATGTGCTTAACATTTGCTTAAATACTTGACATGAAGTAATATCAGAACATAAAATATATTAATAATTAATGGATCAATATGTTAGTAAGGTTACTTGGAACAATCATTTTAAAATGCATGTTATACCAAAACATCACATTGTATACCAGGAAAATGTATAATTGAGAAGAACTTCCATGTGAGGGTTTCATAGTGCACATACTGTGTTTTGATGAAGTTCACCCCCATTCTCTCTCCTTTCATTCCTCTCCTCCTGTCACCACTATATACATTCCAAATGTTATGTACTCTTTTCTTTAATCTCAGGTTTTCCATGTAGAGTAGATTATATCTACTTAGGTGTAGGACTAGCTATAAAAATCTGCATTCTGAGGAAAACTGATCTCCCTACTTTATCTGTCATTATTTGTCAATAGCTTTTCAACTAGGGATTGGACTTTGTGAGCCCCTCTTCTGTCTATGTTAGGAGTTTGGCTGTTTTTATCTCATGTAAATCTTATACATATGATCACAGACAATGTGAGTTCCCATGCATGATGTCCTGGTAATGTTTAGCAGCTATTTCCCTGGGAACTACTTCTGAACCTTACCATATTCTACTTCTTCTATTATGATCTTGGATTGTTCTCGGGATAGGGTACAGATGTCACATTTAGAGCTGAACACTCCTCAGTATCTTACTCTCAGTATATGAAGAATTTGTGGGTCTTTGTATTCATCTTCATCCACTTCAAAATTGAAGCTTCTCTGATGAAGACTGATAGATGCATTGATATATATATATATTAACTTAGGGGCAGTTTATTACTGTATCTATTTTGAATAAAAGTATTAGGCTCTCCCTTAGTACCTATGATCTACCTCATTATGTGTTTTGAGTCCGGTTAATAATATGAGGAATGAGTTTTCTTCTGTGGAACATTTTAAAAACCAAACATGAAGGTGGTTGTGTATATTCATAACATTTGTGACACTATTATGTCAATGTATATATTTACCAGAGCATTTAGTGTGGTAGCTTACAGCTTATAAAGCTGGATAAAACTATTGATTAATCTCCTCTTCCTGTAATGTGCATAAAAGCACTGTAAATCTAGCCAATTAGTATGAGCTCTCCAGGCCAGTAACCAGTTTGATTGCTCTAGGTTCTTTGCTTTAGTTATGTGGTATCTTCAGAAATAGCATTCTATCATCAAGCCATTGAGGGTATCCAGGAACAACAATACCTTGTAACATTTAGGGGACATGTCCATGAGACCTATGGATTAACAACTTGAAAAGAAATAACCCATACCTGGGCTTAGGCTTTTTATTAATGGTAGACCATGATGGCTGAGAAAAATATTGTCTTTCTGTTATGAGGTAGCTTCATTTAAACTCCATATATATTTTTATGGATATAAAATTTTAGGGAGCTTCTATGCATTTCCATATATTTTTCCACAAAGGTTTTTAATTTCAGTTATCCCTCTTCCTTATTTCTCCTCTTTCTTCTCCATTTATCCCTACTTGCTCCATTATTGGCCCTAAACAAAACATACATTTTATCTCTTTCTCTTAAAATCCCACCTACCACCATGTCCTTTGGTAGTTTCCTATATACTTTTTATTTGGCAACTATGACTTACAAAGATGGGCAGTGAGGGGAAATAAAACCAGTATATTCAATTATTGACAAATCGGTAATTATGAAATGCGTCAGAAGCTATATCATATTCTGAAGTCACAAAGGTTAATAACTGTTTTTGATACTAAATCTCTTGTACTTTAACAAGAAACAAAGTGAAATAGTTAAAAAAGAGTTTATAAATGTGAAATTAATTTAAACCATACTCTAAGAAACACAAAAGTAATTTAAAAATATGCTGTAATGTGAAAAATGCCAAGAAAGAAGAAGAAATACAGTAACAAGTAACACATCTGCTTTTGACATACATAGTATGTTTTTTTTAGGTTTGTTGTATTTCAGTAGTTTTAAAAGCTTTCTGATAGTTGAATTCATTTTTAAAATCAAGTGACCTTTTAATATTCACATTATAGTTGTATATTTGGTCATAATTTTTTATTTCAATTACACTCATAGAATACTTTGATTTTCTTGTGATTTATGACTTGTCAAATTCCATATTTCCCAAGTGATATGGGATCAGTAAAATATTCTTGTATGTTTTTATCCTTTACAAGGACCATGAGAATGTACTATGTATGCTTCTGTAATTTGTTACCATTATTAAACATAATAATACTAAAATATAAAAGGTTAATAATTTTGTATTTAAGGCTAGGGAATGCTTAAAGTGCTTCTAAATTTATGATATGCAAAATATTTTTACCAACCAATTAAGTATTAATTCATTCAATAGTGCTCATATTTTAAATACAAATGGATTTATTTAAATGCATGGGTTGCTATTTACTGGTTAAATAGTTGTCACTGCTCCTAATTCTTCTTTATTGAACTCTAAAAATATATTTTTAATGAACAATTATCACTGTATTCAGAAAGCATTGTTGAGCACATAAAGAGACAAGATTATATTAGAGAAGGTAGATTTCATATTATTTTTTGTAGTGGTAGAAATTGGTAGAAACAACCCTTTTTTTTTCTTTTTTTTTCTCTCTAAAACCATCAAAGGTAAGCAAACATCAAATTCAGTATGGGAAGGAAATTCATATGTGCCAGACAATTAGAAAGGTCTTAGATATATATGGAGATGAATAGCAGAATGAACAGTTTTACATTGTCCAAGGAAAAGACGAGGACAAGGATGGTCTTCTTTCTGAAAGACTTCAGTGCACTATAACCCAAGTGACATGGCCATGTCTCCATGGAGACTTAGGTAGTCTTCTTAGTTTGGAATGTGATAAGGAGTGTGAGGCCGAGCTCCAGTGCTTCAGTGTTACACACACGCACTTGGAGATGCATGTTACTAAAGTTTCTTTAACTTTTGACAGTAAACATTCACATTCCATTGTACTTTTTTATACTGTCAAAAAAAAAAAAAAAAAAAAAAAAAAGAACAAAAATTCCCTTCCAAATAAAAAAGAATCCTAGATTCAAACTTTAGCCTTCCCACTAACTTTTTGTGATTAGCCAGATCCCTATCATCTCTCTTTCTGTCTTGACTTTCTTTGTTAAAATGGATTTTATGCTCTTACTCTTGTCTGTCATATAGATTGCTTTGATGACTAAGTGTGAAACAGAAAAAATAGCAAGATTTGAATTATTTTAAAAAGCTTGAATGCCACATTTTTTTTTTTTTAATTCCATTACTTACTTGGAAAGCATCATTCCTTGGCTAAATAATCATTTGGTATCCTACAACAGTTAAGATTTGGTCCATTCAATTAAACAATAGCAGCAATAACAACAACAAAAAAACCCAATCATTCTCTAACTAGAAATAAAGGGATAGAGGGGGCATTTAAATATTTCATTTTGTAAAGTAAAAGCACATGACGCCAGTGGACTGTGCCCACATACAGCTTGAAGACTCATTTTAAAATGTCAATTTAAATCCTTTTGGGTGGCAGTGATCAGGATGCCTGTTACTTTGATGATAACAGAATCCAGAGCATTATCACAGGGATGGATATTGTCTTAGAATAATCACATGTAACCATTAATGAAGTGCTGAGCACTCTCTCTGCCTGAGACCAAAGCTATACATCAGCTGGAATTCAGAGCAAAGTTAGAGTTTCCAGCAGGTGTTTCAGCTATATTACATGACTGTAGAACAGCATGTTTCCTCTTGATAACAGGTGATACAAAAGCATCCTTCCCACTGGGAGAATAGCTAGATAGAAACCAATGCTGACAAAGAAAGGCAGATCCCTTCAAAGATAGTTCATCTGAGCCTAAATGTGCCTGGATTTCTTCCATCACAAATAAAAATATTTATCTTCTGTATGGCCAAGTCACTAGAGATTTACCTTTGTTTCATTCGACAAAATCCATTTTATATAACTTCAGTTTTGGGCTACCTTGCTGTGGGAATTTTATAGCAATGTCAGTATTTTTAAACTTCTGTTAGAAGAAAGGATATACATGACTATGCCTTTTATTTGCTATATGCAATGGTCCATGATCAGACATTTGAGTCTCAAGCCAAAACAAATGTAGATAAGATAATCTTTTGTTAGTTTTTCCCTTCAGATAGAAGAAGATCTGAATCATCCACATGCTCCTTTTTGCTCTCAGATCTCCCCATAGAAAGAGTGATGTGATTCCCTCCTGCTCTGCTGACCTATTTTAAAGGAAATAAATGGTTCTGTTAGTCCAAAAGGCAAAATACTTACTTTTAATCGTTTTTTCTAGTTCACTACAGAAAACTAGATGTAAGTATATGCTCAGAGGTAGACACAGGTCTTATCTGGGTTCTTTACATCCACATGTGTCCATCTGGGTTACTTTATTTAGTTCCCTTCAGGCTTTGTTTCCTCACTAATAAGCTAAGATGATAGTGTATCTATAAAAGACTGAGATAAAATTTAATTTGGTATGTGTAGTTGTTCTAATAATAATGGACCCCATAGGCTCAAATATATGAATGTCATCAGGGTGTATCCTTGCTTGAGAAGGATTAGTTAGGCTGTGTGTCCTTGTTGGGAAAAGTGTATCGTTTTGAGTTTTCAACTGTATCATTCTCTTCCTGATGTTTGCAGATCCAAATGTAAAACTCAGTTACTTCTGCAGAACCATATCTACATGCATGCAGACATGCTCTCTACCATGACAATAATTGACTAAACCTTTGAAAGTGTAAGCAAGCACCAAATAAATGCTTTTCTCTTACAAGAGTTGCCTTGGTTATAGTGTCTTTTCACAGCAACATTAAGACAGTATGCAAAGGGTTAGACCTTGTCCCCTATCACATACAGTATTTACTTGAACCCAGCATTGCTTACTAGAATATATATGTTCAGATGAAGAGGGTGTCCAGTTTGCACATGCTCTACCCGCTACCTAGAAGAGTGTGGTAAATGCTCAGCATATTAAAAATACTTACTAGAATGCTAGAATAGTGTGGTAAGTACTCAGTAACTATTTTACAGAATTAGTGAAGAAAATAGATGGAAAACTATCGCAACATTTCCACATCATCTCCTATCCTTCATCGCCTCTGTAATGTGGATGCACGTTTGTCACTGCAACTCACTCTGTCACTCACTAGGTGAGATGTAAAGTTTCTTCATCACGAGTTTCTTTACTTATATAAATATCAATGATAACAATAGCACTCTGTGTTTTAAGGTTGTGATGTATGGTTGTGTAAGCTTAGTGTAGTCTAAATCACATTAGAAACTCCATGGATGCAATTACTTTTCTATTCTGACTTTCTCAAAATCTTTTTCAGTAAAATACTCATAGCACTTTTGTTTTGTTTTTGTTAGTCTTAATTTTTTTATTTTTTACATTAATATATTTACACCATTCTCAAGTTTCTTTCTTCCTTACTAATTCTTTTATACCCCTTCCTACTCTCCTTTTTCATGGTATCTTTTTTACTAAGTTATTTCATGCATAATGTATATATGAACAGGCTAAATTTAAGCTGTTTAGTCTGTAATACTACCTATTTGTATGCTTTTGGGCCTGACCATTTGGCACTGACAGCTCAGTGAACATTCAGATGTGAGGGAGGAAGGATTGTAAGAGCTGGATGATCACAGAGGTTGCCTGAAATTGTCTTTCAGTAATATAGGAAGCATCCACAGCCTTTTATGTCTTAGATAAGACATGTCTTTGTGATAGTACCTTCCATTTGCACAATCTTCATTTTGATATCTAATGGTCTACTTCCTATTACTGTTCTTTTCTGTGCTTTTGAGTTCTTCATAAGCAAACCATGCAAAGGCTATCTAACACCATTTGATAGATTGTGCCTATCTTATACAATGCTATAAAAGTGTCACTTCAACTCTCTATGCCTGTATAATAAGATTAGATATATTTCCTTTGACCTTGGCTCACTTACTAACTATCTCTATTTTATAGTTATGAAGTAGGAATAACAGTAGGAACCTAGTGCAGTTTCTGTGTTTTCTGTAATTTGTGAATAATTTCAAGAAACAGGTAGATTGGGGCAAGTATTTGTAAATCTTACCTAACATTATTTTCTATCTGTTGTTGAAATTGAAGGTGTTCTCTAAGACCTAATTCAAAATATTTGAACCTTGATTCCAGATCTGATGATTGTCAGTGGTTTCTTATATGCTTAAAATATTATGAATTAATCAGAATTTATTTCTAAATTCTCCACACCCCCTACTATATTGTTTCATGTAAGAATGAATCTTCCTGTGTGTGTTTGTTTCTTCCTGGA
Source organism: Mus pahari (assembly GCF_900095145.1). Lineage (NCBI taxonomy): Eukaryota > Metazoa > Chordata > Mammalia > Rodentia > Muridae > Mus > Mus pahari. Next base: position 64,550,667 of record NC_034590.1, read on the forward strand.
ACTTCTGACTATTATCAAAATAAAAATAAGCTAACATGTTTTCCTTCTATTCTGTCAGGAGCAGCTCTTCACTTTGGGGCTATACATGATAAGTGCAGGTTAACTGTAAATATTTCATATATCATCTCCATTATTTTTGTAGTAGTTCAGTGCATGTCTGTTTTCTCAAAGAACATATGATATAGTCCATATTAGAATTATAAAAATATCTACAATTTCACACAAACTTATATGTACATGCCCAGTAAATGTTTATTGAAGTAGAGAAGTATTTTCAAACTTGGTTCAAGGATAAAGCTGTTAAAGACAAATTCGTTAACATTCAGAGAAAGAGCAGAATTGTTGGAGAATCTTCTGAATAATTTGAAACTAAGGCAATTCTTTCCTTGAGTTTAATAAAACTATCTCAGGTGACTGAAATTTGATTAAAATTAGAGATAAGTTATATAGAATTTAATTTCAGAAATGGGGTATAAACAATACATACATTTTCATGCAAGAAATGTGAATACAGTGATTTTTTATAATATTTTGGGAGCTTACACTCAGTGGCAGGATGCTGTTTAGATAAAAACAGTAAGATATAGATGTCAGTAAGCACTGTGCCAGAAGGAAGGCACTGTGCTGTTGGAGCTCATTGAGGGTATGGCTTTGGGGTAGGTAGAAGAGGCAGTGTGCCATGGGTTTGTGGAGGAAATTTCTAACACCGATAATGAACACAGCCAGCCTGGGCCATTGGCATGGGAGAAGGGGCAGTGGTTCAGCTCTGTTGGCAGCATTTTCTCTCCAGGCCCATTCAATCACACAGTTGTGGGCTACTGGCCATTGCTACTGTGTCAGGGTTTCAAAAATCCAAAGCTGAACCAACTCTGCCAGTTTTCATCTTCTCCTGGGAAACTGTAAATAGGGAAAATTAAAATAGGCTAGTTCCTAAACACAACACATTTTTACAGTCCATGAGTGGCTTTCCTGTTTTCTATTTGTGTTTTTACCTTCTCAATATCTACCTTAGTAATTGTATGTTTTTCATAAGTGTTCTCTGAATAAAAATAATGAACTTATACATAAAACATATGGCCTAACAACTGTGGTAAATACTATAGTTTTTATAGTAAAATTTTAAAAGATTCTATATGTTATATTTACACATCTAGAAAATGCCCATTAAGAATTTAATTAAAATTTGTAGCTAGGAAGTTAGAATTTTAAAAGTCACTCTAAATTTTATTTCTTTTTCCTTCCTAGCACTCAAGTGTCCAAAAGTAACTCTGATTTTGTCTTATAAATACCTATTCCATCCCATTTTCCCCAAAGCCTAATTCATGGAGGTGACATAGTGACAGAATGGCTCCCATGGTTACTCCCTGGCCCCAAACGACCCCACCTTGAAATCTCCTGGACATTTATATTGACATACAACAACACAACTCCTCTGCAAATGCAAATACTTTTCATGGATTCTGTATACCTGTATACCTTCCTTTTTTTTTTTTTTTTTTTTTTTTTTTTTTTTTTTCGAGACAGGGTTTCTCTGTGTAGTTCTGACTGTCCTGGAACTCACTTTGTAGACCAGGCTGGCCTCGAACTCAGAAATCCGCCTGCCTCTGCCTCCCAAGTGCTGGGATTAAAGGCGTGCGCCACCACGCCTGGCTACCTTCCTTTTTTTTTTTTTTTTTTTTTTTGTCGTTGGTCCTCTCTTGTACCCTAAACATTTTTTTACTTCTATGTTCCACTGTATTGCCATCCATAGAACCAAACAAGGGTCATGTTTTTGCATTTCCTGTTCTCATTAACTCCAACTTCTTAGCGGATTGCTTATTATTCACCAACTACTATTTTATAGACTAACTACTCTCACATGTCTAATATATTAATTTTTATTCACAAAGTCCCTATTTAGCATGGAAGGTGATAGGAGCACAGTGTTGACAAACAGATGCAATCCCAGTTATTCAGAGTTTGTGAACTAGTTCCTGGCAAGACACGTCTTTTTACATCCTTGGTAAAGGTCTCAAAAGTTTAGGAGACAAGAACATATGAACATATTTATGCTGCTCTCTACTCCTTCATGTGTTTTCAGAAACATTTAATTAGCCCCATAAAAGAAATATGAAAACCATGTGTTCTTTGTCTGAACTCACCTCTCTAATAAGATTAGGCAATTACAGATGTAACCTATTAGCCTAGCCTAATCCTTGATTGTACTAACTTAACTATGATCCTTGTCTCATGCATGATTATCTGGACCTGGTCACTGAGAAACTTGCATTGTAGTTAGAGGTATATAACTGATGCTTGGGCAAAAGTGCTCAAACTGAATGATTTTCCCATCACTCCTTTGAAAGACTTTTTGCACAATAGTTCAACATCGCCTTCAAACTTATCTTTAGATTCTTTGAGCAAATAGTTTATCACTATGGCATAGTTCTTGAAATTTTGTGTGTGGATCTATTGAATATATGTAACTTTGCCTGTGAGACTCTGTTTTGTTTAACTCTGGCATCTTGGACAGGTACATAACATTCACGATGCAGACATTTCTACATTTCATTGCTATGGGCCATGTAATATATTTGAAGTATGGAGGACAGACATTCTACCCTTTTCACTGCCCTTTCTGTTATTAATAATCACCATGACTTTTCAAAGTCTCACCCTTTTCTTCCCAACTGCCTCTCTCTGGAAATGTCCTGTCTCCTGCCTAATTAATGACCATAGTTTACAGACAGTGCAGCTGTCTACACATATGGTTCATTACCCTTAAGACAGAAAACGATGTAAGAGTTGAAGGTTTCTTTCTCAGGGTTCTTTGGGCAACTATGAAGGATGAAATCATTAATGTGACTTTTAAGTAAAAAGGGCCCTTTGGTCTTGCATCATCTTGCAGTTATAGCACACACGTGAGGCTGTGTGGCTTTTAAACCAGGGTTTATTAGCTCATATTTATAGAGAAATTTGCTTGGCACCACAAAGAACTGCAAAAACAATAATAAAACACTTTACATTGAATTTGAGTTTAAGTGCCTTGCATTCGGGGTGAACTAGCAATAATAAAATAGATTAATTGGAAAAGAAACTGCAGTTCTTTTCTAGAAAGTCTGTAGGCTGGTGATTACAGTTGGTTGGAAGGCAGTATGTTTTAGAAAAGTGTGATATTTATAAGCATGAAAAGGGCATTATCTGGTGCTTCCTGGAGTTTCTTTCAATGATTCATGTGGCATATATTTATTGACACTATGTCAGATTCTCTTCTAGGTAGTAGGAACTGGCTCTAGTGAAGTAGAAATATTCCTTGGCCTTTAAGATGAAATTTCTTCTATTTGAGCACTAAAGGATAAAGATTGCTTGGAACCTGAGGAGCTGGATCTGTGGGTAATGAGTTTCTGCAGAAGCATATAGATCTGGGCTTGACTCTGTAGCACTCACACAAAAAAGTAGGAGTGGCCAGGACCATCTGTAACACCAGAAAAGGAGGCAGGGAAAACTAGCCAAAATGGTGATAGATAACTTGAGTTTACTTCTTTCGTTTTCCCTGCCCATATACCAGTTTATGAATACTACATATTATACTGATCAGTTTTCTATATGGATCAACAGAATCTACTTACTTTTATGCCCCGCACTACTGCTACTTATATATATGTGTATATATATATATATATATATATATATATATATATATATAT
>NC_034590.1:64554729-64620665 GCF_900095145.1 Mus pahari
GATGGCCGATTAGGCCATCTTCTGCTACATATGCAGCTAGAGACACAAGCTCAGGGGGTACTGGTTAGTTCATATTGTTGTTCCACCTACAGGGAGGACCCTAATAACAATGATGTGCTTTAAGGCCATGAGAGAAAAAAGAAAGTAAAAATCTAAATGGATTGGGAGATATAATGACAATCAGGGCTAATATTTTTAAAGTAGGAACAAATAAGTATAGTTAAAGAATTTGACCTTTGAAAGAATAAACAAGACTAAGTCTTAACTAATTTCACAACAAGAAAAAGAAGATCCAAGTTAATAAAATTAGAAACATAGAGACAGATTACAGCAGATTCCATAGAAATTCAGAAAATGAGAAGGATTCGCTTTTAAACCCTTATATTTTATGACACTGAAAAACATAAAAGAAATGGATGAATTTTAGTTGTATACAATATCCAAAAAATAAACTAAGATGAAGTAATTAAATTTACCAGATAGATAATCAGAGCTGTGATTGGAGCCATAATAGTGTCTCCCAATGGATAGACAGGACCAGATACGTTTGCAGCATAATTCTATCAGAGCCTTAAAGAAGAATTAGCAGCAATGTAGCTCAAATCATCTCATGAAATAAAAACAGAAGAAAACAGAAGGGAGGCTCATACACTTTTCATATCTATCTGATATTTTCCAAAGTGTCTTCTCCATAAAGATCAGAAATATGATCCTAGAATTCATATGTATCATAAAATGTTTATTTAAATTACTCTAATGCCTATGTGTCTTACAGGACTTGATGAAAATTTTTTCACTAGCTCAGTCTGTAATACATCTGATAATCTGTTGCTTGCCTCTCTCAACTGTCTGTTGCTCTTTTTGTATAATGATGGCATCAGTGCTTTAACATTCCCTGTGCTCTTGCAGCACAGTGTCATCCCTTTACCCTTGACTCTGTCAAGCCATGTGACATTCTTTACTTAAAGAGATATGAACTCTTGTGGCATAAGCAAGAGTTCATATACTTTAAAAAGCGGTGTTTATATTCCTGACCCTTATTTTTTATGTTTCTGACACTATGAGAAGATATATCTAAGAAGTCTTGCTGTTTCTGGGAGGAGTATGAACAAATGAACAGCTCAGTTCCTCTAGCCAAACACTGCTTAGAACAGATCCCCCAGCAAAAGAACAAGCAAGTCTTAATGGTGCAACCAGAGTCCCACAGCCTGCTGTTGTATAACTCATGTGGATAATATAGTTCAGTACACAACTAAACTGCACTAACACACTTCTTAAAAGCTTTGTGCACTGTCTACTCTACACTGCTCGGAGTGTCACACAGTGAGACCTCTCAGTCTTTACTCAACATTCTTTGATTTTTTCCAAATTATGCTTTGTAAATACTTAAACTTCGAGAACCATCTAAACATTTTATTCCTGAGAAATCTTTCTGTGGATGTGTGGAGACCACCGTTTTCTTCTTTGTGCAATATAGCTCTTTCTATTTTAACCTTCAACTACACCATATCCTATTCCCTTCTATATGTCTGAACACCCAAAGGACAAGTTTGTGTATTAGTTAAAAATAGGAAATACCACAAAAGCCTTCACATAGGAAGAAGACATGTTTAATTTTTCATAGAACAGAGCTGAACAGGTAATCAGGATGTAGATCAGCAATTCTTAAGAACCCAGAAGCTCTTGTAAGTAGAAATGGTAAGCTAATGATCAAATTTTTCTTGAAAGACTCCTCCTTTCCAGGTGTAAAGAAACCTGCGGATCAGTGCAACAAGTAAAAATCTTCCAACTGACCAGTGCTGGATATATCTTGATGCCCTGAGGTATCCCTTCTTCTGGCAGTGAAACCTTGTGCTGCCTGCTTAACACCTGCTTGGCTCTTGGCACTCTGTCCAGCTGTCTAGTTTTTGAGAGGCAGTGACATTTACAACTGTTACAAGGCTATTGTTCTGGCTGCCTTCCACAGTACACACCAGGTCCAAGTGGCTACCATCTGGCAGGGCATCTGTTCGGCCACTAGGAAGGTTTTGGACACAGCAACATGTCCATAGAGAAGACATTCCACTCTGCCCTTTGAGAGAGTGGAACTCATTGCGACTTCTGTCCATACAGAAGTCACAATGAGAGCTGCATAGACAGGGGCATTCCATTATGGCACTGATGGTCCATAGCTTTCAGGTTTTGAGGCTCCTGACAATATGCTCCAGTGTGCTTGATAAGAACATGACCTTTGGAGCCAGACTAATTTTTTATTCTTTATTCTTTTTTTACAGTTCAGTCTTCATCCCCCTCCCCATCTATCCCTCAGTTGCTCCCCATCCCATACTTCTTTCCCACTCCAAGTCTCCAAGGTCCACCTCAGGAGACCTCTCCACTCCCTGGGGCCTCAAGTCTCTGAGGTTAGTTGCATCCTCTCTCACTGAGGCCAGACCAGGCAGTCCTCTACTATACATGTATAGGGGGCCTCATATCAGCTGGTGTATGCTGCCTGTTTGGTGGCTCTGTGTCTGAGAGATCATGGAGGTCCAGGACAGTTGAGACTTCTGGTCTTACCACGGGGCCTCTCTCATCCTCAGCTTCTTTCAGACTAATTACTTTTCAATGCTGGCTGTATTTTTTTAAATATATGACTTTGAGGCAGGTTGCTTATGTTTTCTAACCCTGATGCTATATTCTGTCAATGTTAATTTTATGTTTAGATACATTGAAGTTAGTCTTGTGCCCTGGAATTCTTAAGATCCTATTGGAATAAGCTTTAGCTATGCTTGGCTGTTAATATCTGCTAGGCTCACTTTTTTTCTGTCTTGATAAATACTTGTTTTTCCTCTAATTATTATCACACAGTGGAGTCTAATATGTCACAGAGACTTCTCTGAGCATGTGACCATGGCATCCTTTCTGCTGTTGCACTCTTTTTTTCTCTTCATTGATCAAATGACCCATCATCATGACATCTCACATGTGTCATGTTTTTTTCTAGAAGTCATTTTTGATTACCTCCAAGCTATGGATTTCCAAGTCTCTGTAGTTTCCTCTAATTTTGTAGAGGTGAATGGATGAATGCTGGATGGATCGAGAGAGTAGTTGTGTGTCTCCTTTCTGTTGTTCTCATTGAATAAGTCCAAAACAATGAAATTGAGTGTTTTATTGTTTCTGTAAAAATTTCATTTGTTCATGTTTACATGTAAATTGAGACCCAAGTACAAATAATTGGAAACCCAATCGCTGAGGAGATTGGGACAATCATAAGCTACTTTCATATCCCATCATCCTTCACATGAGGTTATGTGCAACCAAAGGAACCAGATGTAAATGCCTGATTACAAGGAATTGGTTTTACTGACCTAGTGTAGATTTTTTTATATAAATGTTGATATATTTATGATAATTAAAAACTAAAATCATGTGTATATGCAATTACTGGTTTTTTTACATAAGAATGAAGGCATCTAGGCCCTAGAGATTCCATCTTTCTTTTTTCATACTTTACTCGGACTATACAGCTTTTAGAATACTTATTGTTTAACTCATGTATTTTAAAGGTTATTTTGGAGTTGATGTAGCCAGATACTAGCTTCTCTGAGACTGAGTCTAAGATTCCCACTGTAACCAGAGTTTAAATTAGCTTTATCTCTACAAGGCTTCAGTAGAAGTATAATTTGTCACCTGAAATAGATAATGTCTTGACAAAGATAAATAATAATGTATTAGTTCATTTGACCAATGTTTCAATTCAATATATGTACCAAAATCCAGTTTATTGAAATCAGTGAACAAAACAGTATCTTATATTCAAGAAATCTCCCATTTTGTTAGAGACCCAGGAACTAGTACGTTGAGATAAAAATGAATACAACATACAGACCACTGTAAGGTAATGCATGCTGTGAGAAAATGAAGCTAGTCCTGATGCATATCTTTTATATGCATTGTACCACATGCATTGTGGTAGACAGGCACACTGTTTCTATTTTATATATGATTGCACACAGGTTAGAATACAAGATGGTATAGGGTCCTGCTTAATCCTAGGTTCTTCCTCATATCTGTAAATATTTGAAGGTAGAAACTTATTGGCATAGAAGAAAATCAAAATCTACAATCCTAGAAATAGCTGTTTATATTGCTCCAAGAAAATATTCTTGGATTGACTATAAAATGGCTTTTTATCCTTGTCTGATTCAGATTTAGACACTTGTTTTAACACTACGGATGTGTTGCCCTTCAGGCAATGTCCCAGAGTGCAGTTTGTGGATTAGTACTAGAAACGGATTCTTTGTTCTGTGGGTTTGATATAATCTTCAAACAGGAACTCTTGTTAGTAGGTTTGCATGTCAGCATGTTACTCTACCGATTTAGGGCCTAGAGCTTCTTCTCTACAGTCTTAACTCTAATGCTTAGTGCAGCTTGGAATGAGAAAATGAGGGTTCCAGAACTGGAGCAACAAATGTATTTTAAAACCCAGTCTAGACAGGACCTCAGACTCAACATATACATTTAAAAGAGGTACAACTAACATTGCCAGTTAAATCAGAAGAAACAAATCCAGAGAAATCATAAAAATTATTCATCAATCCAAAAAAATCTTCATGAATTCATCATGTGGGTCCATTGTTTACGTTATGTCAATTTGGGAAGATCCTTTGCATTTTAAGCATACTTTATTAGTAGCCATCTTGATATGATCACTAATAATAATATTATTTTGTGTAATTTCAGCTTTTGGGCACTAAAGTATATACTGGTCACATATATTTAATCCTCTAAAAACATTTGAAATATTGTGTGACTGACAAGAGCTGGAATCTAGCAGAGAATAATTGATTTTCTGATTTCATTGCTGCAAAGCATAAACGTTTTCAGAGCTCTGTTATAGGTATTTACTGAGTAGTTCTGTTGCTTCATCAGTTTTCACCATAATTGCTAAAGCGTGGAAAACATTATGGAGTTCAGATAAACCTTAAACTCATTCATTCAACACAATACTGTATGCACACAGAGATAGTTTTGTGTGTGTGTGTGTGTGTGTGTGTGTGTGTGTGTTTAATGTATGTTTTCCTGACCCACTGCATCTAGGTCTGGTCTTCATTAACTGTAAGTATCATTGCTCATCATGGTCTAGAGAAAGTGAGAGGTCAAATAAGGGCTGAACAATCTCATTGAGCGCAATTCATTAACAACTATGGCTAGCTACCAACGAAGCCTAGCAATGCATCAGCATTCATGATGTCATTTATCTACCTACTCCTTAAAGACATTTTGTACTTGATGATTTCAGTTGGTTTCCATCTTGTTTCTGTTTTCTGTTTTGCTGTGTTGGCAGACAGGGCATTTGTTTCATGATTACTTGGGGCATTTATTGGTAATAAACAGAACAGCTTCTAGATACTGAGCCAAGAAATTTCAGTTTCTTATGTGCAGTTCTTATACATCTTGTGGGAATAGAAGCATATCATGTTCCCTGGTGTGTGTGAGGTGCTAGCGATAAGCAGGCTCTGTTCTATCTTCTGACATCTGTGCAATTATAAAACGTTTCTTTTTATTTTTGATAATATAATATGATTATAATTTTCTCCCTTCTTTCTCCTTCCTTGAAATTCTCTCTTAACACCTCTCTCCTTCACATACATGTCCCCTCTTGGCATTGTTATCACATTCATTTATGTATATACATATACATTCCTAAATATAATTTGTTTGGCCAGTATAATGTTAGTTTGTATTCAAGTGTGAAAATTCAAAAAATAAGCACAATTTTTTCGATTTAAAAGGATAGGTGAATGACTTGTAACTCCAAAAGGATATATTGTACTTAATTAGTATAATGTCATTTCTTTGTTTCCCCAAACTTAGGCTGTACTCCTTAAGGAATTATGAAATTAAGGTATAGACATGTGACTACTTATCTATTTATCTATCACATGTATATCGTTTTTCTATTAACTCTATATTTTCCAGAGAACCATTGTCATTGTTATATCATTGTCATTGTCATTGTTATATCAAGAACACCAACTGCAAAAAAGATAAAATTAATTTCTTTGGTTAAATTTTCAAAAGGATGCCTGTTTGCCTTATATGCTTACAAACTTTTTCTTTTTATTATTATTATCTTAATTATTGTATATGTACATGAATTATAGATTAGGAGAACTTAATATGCAGTGATCGAATCAGTGTAGCTAACCTTCCCTTTTCTTTAAATACTGAAAAAACCTTGATTTGTTTAATTTATGACTGTACCTATTATGTACTACAGTGTAATATTTTAATACATACATAAAATGTTATCTTCCATTAGAATTGGTAACCCCTCTGACATCCATTCAGAGCACTCAGTTTCAAGAAACACAGCAGTCAATATAAGTGCAAACAAGTACAAGTATCAGATATTTAATTTTCTGTTTTTCCTTTTTTTCTGTTATTCTTAGAGTAAAATGACTTGTATCTCTAACCAAGTTTTAGAAGGGCCATAAAACACATTAAAACAGATATACACTTGTGCTTCAGTGTAGGATTTAGAAGAGTCTCATTCTTTCATTTCTACTCATGGCAGACAGCGCTTTTCCTTAGAGAGTTCAAAATTACAGGATCATGTTTTATTGCTATAAGATCCAGAGACTTAATGTACCTAACTTCATTTCGGGCTCATACAGCAAACATCATGTTGGGTATTCTGTCATTTATGTATTGTTATAATAATCCTACATGGGACACACTACCAAACTCAGTACCATAACTGCTTTTTTTTTTTAGCTCACAAGCCTGTAGAGCAATAATTTTGAATAATGTAATCTGGGAAATTGCAACTTTTTCTTAACACCCTCAAATGTGTGGTGACTGGCTTGGAGAAGTGGAGAGGTTAGCCACAGATGTGTCTCTCTCCTATGGTCAGCTATCCAAGATATATATTACAAGTCTCAGTACATAAACATTTTGCAAGACTAAGTAAAACTAAATGGGCAAACCGGGTTTGAAAGCTTGTCAGACCAGTGGAGATTTACAAGCTTTTATGACAAAGGGTGTTTGTTACAGAGACAGATTTTAAACTGTAAATAAAATCTTACTAGTTTAACTATATGCTAATATGTAGGCATTACTACATGGGCTTGCAAGTCCATACATCTCAGTGACATTTATTGAAGACAGTAGAATAACGTCACTCATAGATCAAGCCTGGGCTCTACCGTTTGCTACCATGATGCCTAACTTCTCTATGCCTCAGTTATTGTTATTGTTGAGATTAAATTAAATTCTCATACCATATGTTACATTCATAGGAAACTCCCTGACTAATAGAGTAAGTTCTTTAAAATGTTAGCAATTATTAATGCTAATCCTCATATCATTACCAGTCTCAGCTTCTGAAGTTCAAACATGTAACTATGTGGAAACAAATCTTCTTTGGGTTGATGACAGATGGGAATTATTGAGTGGGATTATGAAGAAAACATGATTCAGAGTTAAATGGATGTAAATTCTACTACTATTTATTCTACTCACTAATATGTATAATACTCTTTATTAAGTTATTATATTTTATGCCTTAAAGATGATCTTACCACATATTAAAGCAATTCTTCATAATTATCAGGTATACATTTTGTCTATCACCATTGTCCAAACATAATACAAGCAATTTTATTTTATTTTTTATTACATATTTTGTTTATTTACATTTCAAATGTTATCCCCTTTCCTGGTTTCCCTTCTGAAAACCCCCTATCCCCTTCCCACTCCCTCTGCTCACCAACCCATCCATTCCAGCTTCCTGTCCCTGGCATTCCCCTATACTGGGGCATAGAACCTTCACGGAACCAAGGGCTTTTCCTCCCATTGATCACTGACTATGTCATCCTCTGCTACATATGCAGCTAGAGCCATGAGTCCCATCATGTGTTTTTTTGGTTGGTGGATTAGCGTCAGGGAGCTCTGGGGATACTGGTTAGTGTACATTGGTGTTCCTCCTATGGGGTTGCAACCCCCTTTAGCTCCTTGGGTACTTTCTCTATAACATCTCAATGAAAATCTTTGGTGGCTGTTCAAATCTTTCTTTTTTATTTTTCTCCCTCATTTAATGTCTTCCTTTTTTCCATTACTAATTCTTAATGTTTCCTGTTTTTGAACACTATGTTCTTCTACTATTTTGTTTATTATAAATATTTAAAGATGGCATGACCAGTAGTTTAGGAGACTTTGAATCATATTTTATTTGGCATAGATAATTATGTAGTAGTGACACTGTGGTTACATTCAAGGCTTATTTTAATGTTATGAGAAACAGCAAAAAGTATTACAGCTGATTGCTTACATGTTGTTTGTAATTTTTTATAGTTTGAAAAGCTCATAAATTGGGGCTGCTGAGATGGCTCAGCGGGTAAGAGCACCTGACTGCTCTTCCAAAGGTGCAGAGTTCAAATCCCAGCAACCACATGGTGGCTCACAACCATCCCTAACAAGATCTGACTCCCTCTTCTGGGGTGTCTGAAAACAGATACAGTGTACTTACATATAATAAATAAATCTTTTTTTAAAAAGCTCACAAATTATGTTCCTATATTTCTCATTTTTGTTTTGTACAATCATTTATTTCTTTATGTGTGTGTATGTATCTGTATGTATGTGTCTGTGTGTATGTATGTGTGTTTGTGCATGTAGGTCTTTGCATGTATGTGTATGCATGTGCATATGTATATTTATTTGTATTTATGCATGTTTGTGCATGCATATGTGTATATCTACATATGTGTGTGTCCACATATACATCATGCTATATATCCAGAGGTCAGACACAACCAAGAGATTCATGGTTCTATTTCCATTATGTGGATTCTGAGAATCTTTGTAGGTGGAAGTGGTTTTTACTGTTGTGCTATCTTCCTTGCATCTCTCTTCCCCACTTTTATATATAGATTATTGAACTATGTTAAGTATATTTTTCATTGTCATGAAAAATAGCTGCAGAACAATTTAAGTGAAAAAAATCCTTTTTGTTTGCTTTGATTTGGCTCATGGATCCAGTGGAAATATTCCTTTAAGTTTGTAAGGGCCAAATGGAAGAAAGCTATTCAAGTTAAAATGTCTAAGAAAAGCTAAACAGATGAAATTTGAATAAGTTATGACTTTAACAGAAATGCTGTCAATAACCCACTCCCTCTTCTTGTGCACTGAACTGCTCCTAGTTCCAGCCCCTCCCCCCACCTGTGCCCTCCCAATCTAGCCCCTCCCTCCACCTGTTCCCCAGTGCCCCATCTCCCACAGTTCCAGCCCCTGGAAATAGTCTCCTGTAATTTTAAATCCATCAATAGATTAAATTATTGATTAGGTTTGAGCCCTCTTGATCTAATGATTGATGGAAATGACTTGCAGACACTCCCAGAGGTTGCTTTACTGGACAGTCCTCAAGTCAATGAAAGTATGAAGTAAAGACTTACCCAACCCATGTAAGTAACAGGCAAAATATTTATTAAATACATACTATAGGTAAGTTATTTATTAAATATTTCATTTACTAAATTTTGCTTGAATAGATGAAGTATCTCTTTATTCACTTACTGAGATATTTTGATAAAAATAAAATGATAACTTCCAAGTTATCACTCATTTTATTTTATGGACAATATTGTTTAATCTAAGAAATCTACCTGCCTCAACATCAAAATGATTTCTACCTTTGATTTCCTGCATAACTTTTACAATTTCATCTTATGTATTTACATAAAAGATGAACGAACTCAAGTCAGCTTTGTATGGCAATGTAACCCTGGTCACAGGTGGTAATGACAGTAAAACACTACTTACTTTGTCCTGAGTCTTTGTTCTCAGTAGATTTTGGGGGATGCACTATTAGTCACTGGCTTTTACTTCTCTTCCCCGAGTTTCCACATTCCCTTCTCTTCTCATTCTCATTCTCCACCTGATCTGGTACTGGGAGAGGGAAAAGGACTGAAGCCCTGAGGGCCAGCAGAAAGAATGGAAACAGGCAACCTTAGGAAATAGGAGGTTGGGGGGATCCCCCCAAATGCCCCAGAGACCTGGGAGGTAAGAGACTCTCAGGACACAAAGGGATGGATCGTAGATGAAATGCCCCACAGGTGGGAGAGGAAATGTATAGAGTCCACCTCCAGCAGGAAGACAGAGCATCAAGTGAGGGGTGGGCTTGCTATCCTACAGTCACATCTCTGACCAATAATTGTTCCTGCCTGAAAGAGTTACAGGGATAGAAATGGAGAGGACCCTGAGGAATAGAAGGTCCAGAGATAGGCCCAAAGTGGAATCCAGCTCGGGGGGGGGGGGGGTCCCAATGGCTGACACTATTACATTGGCTATGGAGCACTCACAAAAAGGGACCTAGTGTGAATGCCCTCTGAAAGCCCCAACAAGCATCTAAAAGACTCAGATGCAAATATTTGCACCCAACCAATGGTAAGAGCAGCTGATCCCTGTTGTTGAATTAGCAAAGGCTGAAAGAAGCTGAGAAGTGTGATCCTGTAGGAATACCGCAGTCTCAATTAATCTGGATCCCCGAAATCGCTCTGGACCAGCAATATATATATATATATATATATATATATATATATATATATATATATATATATATAAATTCATGGTCCATCTTATGTGGAAATTGAAATTATGTTTGAAGCCTCAGCTATAGCAATATATAAAAGAGCATGGACTGAAAAACCATCCATCCACACTGAGTATTTGCTTCCTATAGTATGCAAACATAACTTTTCAAAGGCTCAGAAAAGAAACAAAATTTCATTACCTAGTGATTTGCTCTCTTTTCCCGTCCCTCTCTCTTCTATTCTCCCCTCTACCTCTCATTCCCCTCTCCATTCTGTCTTTTCCCCTGTCTCCTTTTTAGCCCTATTAAGTTAACTCTACAATATCTAAATCTATAATATTAGAGTATATTAGAATATATATGTACACACACACACACACACACATATATATATATATATATATATATATATATATATATATATATAGTATCTGTATCTTTCTTCTGCTGTTAGTTGATTTACAGGGTCCTATAAAAACAAAACAAAGTCTATCTAAGGTTGGCAAGTTGATTCTAGAACTTGAACCTAAAGATTATATTGTTATTAATATGTAGTTGAAGTTGTATACCAATACTTTAGTATTAACAAGTTTTTAAAATAATATAAAGATGTTAAAACTAAAATATGTGTTTCTGCACTATTCAGTGTGGTCTCTGTATCAAGTGTGGTATTCTCTGCTTTATCACTGATGAACAACATTATGCTTGGTCAGGAAGCCACAACTCTCGTAAAACTTTATTAGTGTTCAAGATCAGTAACAGGAAGCCGAGGTGGAAAAGAAGTAAATATAAAGCGTCAGTTTCAGGCAGCCAGAGACAAGATCATTGAGCTGTAAATTAAATCGAATGCCGCAAAATACACAGGTCATTAAAAAGTCCATTCTCTGCAAAACTGTTATACTTGAAAAGTCTCTTCAATTAAAATGACTTCGATGAGCACTATATCATTTTGCTGCAGAGTTTGCAAGAGTTGAGAGTGTTGCAGATAGGGATATATGAGGATATTTTTGTAAATATAAAAAAGAATTCAAGAGGTTTACTCACCCCGTCAGTTAAGTCTTCTACCACATGTATACTACATGGTTAAATATTTTTGCATGGTATGAAAAATTTTAAGCTTTTTGTCAATTATACATATACATATATATGTATCTATATACATATATATGTATGTATATGTAAATATATGTATGTGTATATATATAATATATATATATATATATATATATATATATATTATATATATATATGTATGTATATGTATGTGTGTATGTGTACTAATTTTGCTGTTTAACCTAGTCCTATTTTTGTGTCATTGCTGTATTTAAGGTCTTAGCTGGAACTAACTTGATTACTACTGAATTAAGGGTCTAAGCGTATATACAACTAGGAAGGCAGTGCTGCGCTTATTTAATAGAGCACCTCTTTCTTTCTCTCAAGAAAAAAAAAACAACCAAAAAACAAAAGAAATCCTAAAGCTACACAAGTTCTAGACAATCAAAAGTTTAGCACGGGTTGAAGAAGTTTCCAAGGCCCACATCCCAAGCACAGAAACTACTGACATTTTAAGGAGGCAGAGAGAGAGAGAGAGAGAGAGAGAGAGAGAGAGAGAGAGAGAGAGAGATATTTCTTTGTATATGTGGTCACTGGTAAGTTTCCATGCCCCAAACGATGGCTTCCCAGCCATTCCCATGGGTAGCACTCTTTGGACTTAGCATTTTATTTTTTAGAAAGACGTGGATATGGGAAGCTGGCATGTAGGGGAGGATATGGGAAAAGTTGGAGGAGAAAATGATTCCACCTGTGATTGTATTCCACCTGTGATTGTATTTTATTATATGTATGTATGACATTATCAAGAATAAAGAAAACAGATTTTATATGTGTACAAAATTTTCAAATAATAACCAGATAATAGGGAAGAATACTGTGAACTGCTGTTTTCTAGATATATCATTGCTATCACACTCATGAAACTAGCTGTTGTTACCTGCACAAAACCTGCACAAGACCTATGTAAGATCAGACAGGCTGAAATGATAGCATAGGGGATCTCTTGTCTTTCCCTTTACAGAGGAACAATGGGCAATTCACAATACGTGAGAAGATGAGGCAAGCCACTACTTTATGCCCTCCACCCATGGAGGGACTCTTTCTTGTAACCTTATGAATTGTTTCTTATATGACTTTATAGGAAGTTGCATCTCAGCAGCTTGGTGTGTGAATGTGATATCTATACTGTAGGTGTGTTTGGATATTGGTTTTTAAGTAGGCATCCTTGCTCATCTTAGAATGTCAGTTTCATTAATTTCTGTCCCCAAGGAAATCCTGTCAGTATATTTGTATTGTATTCTATTAACATAGGACATCAGGAAAAAAAGAGATTACCCAGAATTTGCTCAGTGATATATTTGGGAAACATTGAAATAGCTAATTTTCTTCTTCAAGGTCAGCAATAACATTTTACCTGACATAAAATGTTTTAGTTTCACTTTCAGAGAAAAAGAAATCTCAAACACTTTGGTGTCAACTGAGCTTCCAATTCAAAGGAAACATTTTTTTAACTTGTTCATGAAAATTTTCTTCTCTTCATTAAAATTATCTTATCTAAAAGAGTTGGAGAAATAGTTTGTAAAAAATGTACGACATTCTTACACCATTTGTAGAGGACCTCTGTACCTATGAGTTAAAGCATTTGTGCCTAATAGTCCTATGTTGACATTCCTGAAGGTAAACAACCCATTATAGGACTTAATGCTTTTTCTCTTTTTCTTTTTCATATTTTTATTGGTTATTTTATTTATTTACACTTCAAATGTTATCCCCTTTCCCAGTTTCCCCTCCACAAATCCCCATCCTCTCCCCTCACTCCTTGCCTCCCACCCACTCCTGCCTCAGAGTCCTAGCATTCCCCTACACTGGTTCATCAAGCCTCCAAAGGACCAAGGGCCTCTCCTCCCATTGATGCTAAATAAGGCTATCTTCTGCTACATGTCCAGCTGGAGCCATGGATCCCTCCATGTGTACTCTGTGGTTGATGGTTTAGTCCCTGGGAGCTCTAGAAGGTCTGGTTGCTTGATACTGTTCTTTGTATGGGATTGCAAACCCCTTCAGCTCCTTCAGTTCATGCCCTAACTCCTCCATTGGGGTCCCTGCACTCAGACCCATGTTTGGCTGCATGCATCTGCATCTGTATTGGTCAGGCTCTGGCAGAGCCTCTCAGGGAACAGCTATATCAGGCTCCTATAAAGAAACATTTTAATAACATCTCAAAAGCTATTAAGGCTTGTGATAAATTTTAAGGGGATACCTCAATTACAGAAGGAAAAAATACACACATTAGGCTTGATGAGTCAGTAGAAATGATAGACTGAAGTATTCCTTGTCTTCCTTATAGATATCATGTCAAGTTGTCATCTTGTGGAAAACTTTTAAGCAAGGAAATTAGGAAGAAATTTCCAAAGACAATGGTCCTCATTACATTTTTTTAAAAAATAGCTCTTGCTGAGAGAAAGATGTTTTTCTTCTTTACTTACCAACTTTTAATCATCAAGATAAATAGAAAACCAGAAGGATTAGTCAATGTTGCAAGAGATAGAGATGAAAAGCAATGTTTAATTCCGTTGTGATTGTAGAGTGACTTCATTAACATAATGTTGCCTATTCATTTCACATTTTATAGTACATGTAACAATCTCTCAAATTTTGTTCTGCCTTTTCTTTGTTAGAGATTCAAGTGCACTATTTACTATTGATACAGCATGTCAAGTAAAAGAAATTTAACATGACACAGATGATGTACATAAAGTTTGAATGACAGAATCTCTAAATATACAAATAGAATATATGACACGCTAGTTAGTTCTTTGTGGAAATAAGGATTAAACATAATCTATCAGACTACACATTGATAGTTTGGCATCATGTTTTAGTTTTTAATTATCCCCTCCCCTCTATATATGTACCTATACCCTTTTCATCGTCTTTGGGAGAGAAAACTATGCATCTCTTTCACTTTGTTTGTTTGTTTGCATGTTTTTCCAAAACAGGGTTTCTCTGTATAGCCCCGGCTGTCCTGGAACTCACTGTGTAGACCAGGCTGGCTTCAAACTCAGAAATCTGCCTGCCTCTGCCTCCCAAGTGCTGGGAATAAAGGTGTGTACCACCACTGCCCAGCTTGCTTCTCTCTCTCTCTCTCTCTCTCTCTCTCTCTCTCTCTCTCTCTCTCTCTCTCTCTCTCTCTCTTTCAGGAGAAAGTTGTATCCTGGTTCACTGTAAGTCCAAGAAATATAAGAGACAAAAATAATTTTGACTCTAATAAAATCTTTTGAGAATATAACAATAGATGACTCAGTCTAAACAGTTAATTCTCAGTCTGTGGATGGCTGAGCAAAACCAAAGGTGATATGGTGATACTCCACTGAGAGTTCTGGTTAATTGTGGCATAGCAAAGAATGGGTGAAGGCATGGTGATTCTGACTATCATTTACTTCTATTAAAGCAAATGTTTACTGGTAAGATGATGGGTCAGAATTATGTTGTGAATCATATCCTATTGATCAAAAACTCAGTGCTCTTTATTTAATCAAAGTACATTGTTTATTGTGTTTAGTCACTGGAACATTGTAGCAGAAGGATTACTGGTATATGTCAAATGGAATTCCTTTTTTTTTTTTTTTTTTGCTTTCTTTAGGCATTTATATCTTTTTGATATTTTTTTATTTACAATTCAAATTTTATCCCCTTTCCCAGTTTCCCCTCAGGAACTCCCTATCCCATCCCATCCCCTGCTTCTATGAGGGTGTTCCCTCACCCATCCATCCACTCCCTCCTCCCCTCCCTCTCATTCCCCTACATTGCAGCATCAAGCCTTTACAGAATCAAGGGACTTTCCTCCCACTGATGCCCAACAAGGCCATCCTCAGCTATATATTCAGCTGGAGCCATGGGTCCCTCCATATGTATTCATTCCTTGGTACTTTAGTCCCTGGGCGCTCTGGGGTGTCTGGTTGGTTAATATTGTTGTCCTTCCTATGGGGTTGCAAACCCCTTCAGCTCCTTTACCCTTTCTCTATCTCCTACATTGGGAACCCTTTGCTCAGTCCAATATTTGGGTGTGTGTGTCTAACTCTGTATTTGTCAGGCTCTGAAAAAGCCTCTCATGAAACAGCTATATTAGGCTCCTGTCAGCAAGTACTTCTTGGCATTCATAATAGTGTCTGTGTTTGGTGACTGTATGTGGGATGGATCCCAAGGTGGGGTAGTCTCTGGATGGTCTTTCCTTCAGTCTCTGCTCCATACTTTGTCTCTGCATTTCCTCCTGTAAGTATTTTGTTCCCCATTTTAAGAAGGACCAAAATATCCACACTTTGATCTTCCTTCTGCTTGAGCGTCATGTTGTCTGTGAATTGTATCTTGGTTATTCTGAGATTTTGAGCTTATATACAATTATCAATGAGCACATACCATGTGTGTTCTTTTGTGATTGGATTACCTCACTCAGGATGATAGTTCCTAGTTCCATCTATTTGCCTAAGAATTTCATGAATTTCAAAGCTTCTGTAAGGCAAAGGACACTGTCAATAGGACAAAACAGCGANCAACAGATTGGGAAAAGATCTTTATCTATCCTACATCTGATAGAGGACTAATATTCAGTATATACAAAGAACTCAAAGACTCCAGAGAATCAAATAACCATTAAAAATGGGGTACAGAACTAAACAAAGAATTCTCAACCGAGGAATATCAAATGGCAAAGAAGCATCTAAAGAAATATTCAACATCCTTAGTCATCAGGGAAATACAAATCAAAACAACCCTGAAATTCTACCTCACACCAGTCAGAATGACAAAGATTAAAACCTCAGGTGACAGCAGGTGCTGGTGAGGATGTGGAGAAAGAGGAATACTCTTCCATTGTTAGGGGGATTATAAGCTGGTACAACCCCTTGGGAAATCAGCTGGCGGTTCCTCAGAAAATTGGACATAGTATTACCTGACGACTCAGCTATACTACTCCTGGGCATATACCCAAAAGATGCTCCAACCTATAACAAAGGCACATGCTCCTTGTCTGCCTTCTTAATAAAGTCTTGCCAAACCTTTATGGTGATCTGTCTTTGAGGAACATTCATATGAGACTCAAAATTATCACAATTAAGTTTGTTCCCAGAGGGTTTCTGTTGGGTCTGAATTTGAATTCCCCCTCACCCCCACAAACTCATATATTAAAGACTAGATCCCAATTGATAGTGGTATTTTGTGAGCATCTGAAGACATAAATGGTAGAACCAACTTGGAAGCCATTGATTACTGAATTGTGTGTCTACAAAAGATGTATTTGGCCCAGTCCCTACTTCTATTCTGCTTTTGGGTTGTAATAAGGTGAATAGCATCTCCCTATATATGTTCCTCATGTTACTGATGTTCTTTCTAACCATGAAATGACCCTATAATCAATGGAGCCAAGGGCTATGAGTGGACATCTTTGAAATCATGAGTCAAAATGAACCCTTACCCACTAAGATGATTTATAAATCATATTTTGTCACAGTGATGACTTTCATCATCTATAAAAATGTTTTGTGATGTGTAACAGTGAAGCAGGAGTGAATAAAATATTATACAAACCTTAATTTTTACTTTACATTGCTTTCCTGAGAATTGCTTTAGAAAAAGAAGAAACATTAATGGATATTTGTATGTTATTGTATGACATTTTAATCTTATATTCCTGCAGAGTCACTGACTATATTAGTGTATTAAGATATATAGAAATGTGGAACTTATTGACAATTTATTGATTGAAAGAAGGAAGATTTAAAACACTTGAGACTGCTTGACAGGAAGACATTGATTTTTAGCAATAGGCTCTAAAGCTTTTGCTGCTCTTGTTTCGCATTTTTTTAACCTCAGGAAGTGTTTATTGAACATTTATTATTGAAGCACAATAAAGGGCTGCTACCCCCCTTTGGCAGCAATATGCAAAATGAATGACATTATTATATATTCTTTTACTAATAGAATATTAAGAATATCTGCATTCATAAAGACTTACCAGAAACAGCGAGAATGCTTCAGACTCTGTTTAGCTATCCACCAGTTCTTATACAGGAGTACCACTGGATATGAAATCCTTGGAAGGACAGGCACAATACTGAATCTATTGGCACACTTGTTGTCTGAGGACTTTGGGAAAGTAGTACAAAGAAGACTTGTGGAGAAGCATTTCTACTAAACGCAGAACATCCTTAAAGTGTCCATGTTAGAGAGTTTCTTTGCTAATTCTTGATTTTATTGTCAAATCTCTGAGAAGTACTGATTCTAAATATGGAGTAAGTATTTTTACTTATGGTCTTGTTCTGTGTGCTCATAAACCCATGAGGTTGAATTAAGTTGCACATCATTGTAAGGAAGGATGCATCTGTTAGTCCAGAACACAGAACTCTCACTGTGTATCTTTACCCTGTGACAGATACACATTTCCATCCTGATGCTTGAGGTCTTTTGACCTATATGAGTTTGATTAACCTGTCCAGTGTTTGGGATTGCTAAACACCTCACTCACCTGTTCCACCACCCTCAGCTCCATATCTGTCATTTCAGTAGCATTTTCAATGTTATGTACAAAGACATAAAGGTGCTGTTGCTTCCATGAAAACAGCTTGCTAGGGCACAGCAGTGTGCCCCTGCCCTTCAGGGAAAAAACCATTAAGCAATATTAAGGAGTGTCCCAGTCATCCATCCTTAGAGGATAAAGTGTTCCAAGCATATTTAGCCTCAGAAATGTCTCCTCAGCCCATCTTCTTGGTCAACAACTAAATTGTGTTTTTGCCATTTGACCCAAGCCTCCCTGTGTTTTGTTACTTTCTCACCTTAGCTGCAAATTGTCTTTAGCCTGATTTCAAATCTCCAAATCAAATCTTCACTTTATCGCTAGTTCAGGAGATTAAAAAGTGTACCTCCAGGCAGCAGTTAATAAGTAATTGTTTATTTAGCCATCATGTCAAGAGCGAAGTTCACAATCAATTCTCCAGAGGTCGAGT
This sequence comes from Mus pahari, assembly GCF_900095145.1. Taxonomy (NCBI): domain Eukaryota; kingdom Metazoa; phylum Chordata; class Mammalia; order Rodentia; family Muridae; genus Mus; species Mus pahari. The sequence continues at coordinate 64,573,348 of NC_034590.1, forward strand.
TTAGAATTCACTTAAGTACTGCTTGCCCTTTTCCCTATGAATAACTGCTCAGTTGTTTCCTGAGTTTGATTAAGGTTACAGTAATAATCGTCTCCTATTTCTAATTAAGTTGAAACTACATGTAAGAATTTAACTTGGTAGCAGGAGGTTCTAGCTTGTATTTCTTTTGTGAGCTAGAGACTTACTAATATTTTGGACACCTTTTATGTGTGAAATAATTTAAATAAATTTATGAATAAGACATAATTTCTTTTATCATCATTGTTGATCAGGAATTATTATTATATCTTTATGTAAATAATGAAAAGAATTCTTTATAGACATTTTGAGAAAAATCACATATCCACACAAATAAATGGTAGCAAATAAAATATTCAACACATAGGATTTGCAATTATGGTCCCTTTGTTCTCTATGTACATGAGAACATAAAGCTAATAATATTTATGTGATCTGGTAAAGATTTTATACATATTATTTAATTCAACATAACACATAATTATTTTAATGTGAATTCATAATATTTATCTATTTAATTCAACTGAAAATCACTAGCATTTCTGAGTAATAGATACTAGTATAGAAATGAAGACACAAGGATAACACATCATTTCTTTTATCCTTGGGAACATGTTTTAGTTACACAATGGATAGAAATAGAGAAACATTTGTTTTTTCAGTGTTTATGACTCAGTTAGGTAGTGTTTTCATCAATAGGCCTTCTCTCAGGTTGTGGATGGTAACCAGGAGCATTGGCAATACCATATAAATCTTGGGGGATCTATGCAACCTCATTGACCAAAAATCTGCAAAAGAGAAAACCCATTCCTGGAATTCAGGTTCTTTCTTTGGTAGTGTATAATATCTGGTTGAAGTATTCTTCTCACATTATAAGGTAATTCCATTTAAATTCTTTTTATATACATACATGTATATTATTTAGGAATCTTCTATAGTAGAAGGTTTTCATATAGATTTTCAAAGACCTTTAGTGTTAGATATCCCTCCCAATAGTCCCTCCTCCCCCCTCTACACTCTGTAATGTATTTTTTCATTTTCCTTTTCTAACACAATATTCTTTCCTCTCTTGCTGGAAAGATTCCCCACATTGTCTATGGCCTCTTATTAGTTTCACAACTTGTATGGTCATTTCAAATGAGACATACATACCTAGCTTTCAAATGCAAACTTCTACACATGTGAACAAAAAGGTGATGTTTGTTTTCTGGCTAATGAGTTGGAAGCTTTATCCACACAGGCTTGCTTTCACAGTACTAGAACATTATATCTGTGGTCCCAGAGGAGAAAAGTAAATGTCAATCTCACTCTTCTGTGAAGCATGAGAGTAAAAATAGCAGTGTACTTGGTAAGATGTGCCCAGTAAGTTTAACTACATTATGGCTGGGTTTATGAAACTGTCTACAAGATAGAATACACACATTGTTAAAGAGGCAAAGATTCTATGACTAGATAGATTGTAGTCTACATAATTACCCTCAGCTGGTTCATTTTTCAGAAAATAAGTAACCTCGATACTGTGAAGGGCTCATGCCTAAACGCGACACTTAATATTATACCTCAAACCTTAAGAATCTTCATGGAATAAAGGACAGAGAAATTGTAAGGACTAGACATAGTAGGTGACTTCAAGGAAACATTTATTTTTCTGACACAACAAGGCAATCATGCACATGAACACATAGTAATTTTGACACTGGATGTAAGACTCATGAAAGGTTAAGAGAGACCAAATCAGGAGATGATGACTGGGAGGCAAACATGGAGTTATGCTCCTAGCTGAGAAGCTATTAGTGTTTGATAGCTGCTGGTGAAGAAGGGTAATTATTATTATTTTTATGGTGTGAACTTTCTGGTATATCACTCACACTTAAGGGCAGGTACCAATCCAAGAGTAGTTGGTTAACACAAACTGAACTTGATTGTTTTGAGAGATAGAAAGAGAGAGGGGAGAGAGGGATGATGGAGGGAGAGAGGGACATGAAGTTGGAAATGAAGAGTAAAGTAGGTAGGGAGGTGGGAGGAAGGAATGGGAGGTGAAGATGTTTATTACAATAAAGTATATTTTATTAAGATTTCAAAGAATTAATACAATATTATTTTAAAATAATATGGTAAAATTAGTTCACAAATATCAGCAAGCTGCATTGCAATATGAGAGCTAATATAAATTTTAAGGGGTTGACTGCTGAATTGCACTTAGTAGCTTATTGGACAAGGGGAATTCTGTGCTGACTGCTGTCAATACTGCTGCACCACTGTGAAGAATATCAATGTCATAATTGCACAACCAGACAAAGAAATTTTCAGGTGTCAATCTTTTGTCTCCTCATCTCACTAGTGGATCAGATAATTGCTTACTGTTCTAAATACCCAAGTATATTAGGTACACAGTCACACATTCAGCTACCAAGAATTAATGTATATACTACTCATTGAGGAGGATTCAGCAATCAGGTGAGCATGCAAGCCTCTCTTATTTATGAGATCATGGAATTGTACTCACCTCTGCTGATGAGGACAAATGATTCCCTTTCTCTTCATTGAGCCTAAACATATAAACAGTTTTAGTGGAGCATGTGTCCTTATTGCCAGTTGGAACATCTTCTGGGTATATACCTAGAAGAGATATTGCTGGATCTTCCGGTAGTACTATGTCCAGTTTTCTGAGGAACCACCAGACTGATTTGCAGAGTGGTTGTACAAGCTTGCAATCCCACCAGCAATAGAGGAATGTTCCTCTTTCTCCACATCCTCACCAGCATCTGCTGTCCCCTGAATTTTTGATCTTAGCCATTCTGACTGGTGTGAGGTGTACTCTCAGGGTTGTTTCGATTTGCATTTCCCTGATGATTAAGGATGAATATGCCCCATACAGGGGAATGCCAGGGCCAAGAAGTGGGAGTGGGTGGGCAGGGGCGCAGGGTGGGGGGAGGGTATAGGGTACATTCGGGATAGCACTTGAAATGTAAATGAAGAAAATATCTAATAAAAAAAGTTAAAAAAATAAACAGTTTTAGTTGCTAGTGAGAGAAGTATATGTATAACCAATAAATAAGCAATAATGACCAACATGCCAGGAATCCTAGGTTTGAACATTGTCTTGAAGTTAACCCCTTTACCAAGTTAACTTACCCATATTCATCATTGATACATTCTGAGGTCTGCTGAGTTAGGAAGTCCCTCAGGGATGCTAAGAGTTAATTGATAAAGCAGACTGATTTATCAATTTGCAGAGAAAATTAGGTTTGTATTGGATCTTATACTATCAACAGGATATTTTTCTAATCTTTTTTCTATAAATATTTATTTCACTAATTATAATCTAAAATGTCTTAGAAGAAAGTAAAATGTTCCACCAGGTACACAATATTCCACAATTCTACTACTGCTCCTTTTTACCCCTCAGGGAAATTAATTAGGATTTTAGCTTATCTCTGGTTTGGATTTCAAGTACATTATAATGTTTCGTGCATTGTGATCTCAAGGTCAAGGTACTGAACATTAGGATAGAAAGATTACTGAGAAGAGATAAACCTTATGGAGGGATGCATAGGGTCTGAGGAGCATAGTGCAAACTCTTGTAGTGATGCATAATTTAAACTCCCAGGTGGTCACCACTGTGACTCCCAAACTGGTCATGTGGAATTGGGAATATATTAATGAACACATTCAAGATTTCAGAAAGCATTAAAAAACAAATTACATGTGTGATGATTTAACGTAAGTACTTGAGAAGCCCGATTTCTATGTTGGGAATAATTTATACAATTTTAGTTACCTGAAACAGGAAAAAACGTTCATAGAAATGATTGAATCAAATAAAGTGAAATATTTAGAAATTATTTGGAAGAACACTGACTTTCTACTCTTAAAATAGCAAAAGCCTCTTAAAGAAATACTGGGCAAAATATAAATGAATGAATAAATGAATGATTAACTAACTGACAAATTAACCAAATGTTAAAGGCTAAATAAATACTCAACACTGTATTGAGCTAAATAGAAAAGAAAGTTATTGCAAAACAAACAATAATAAAAGTCCTGGAAGAGATAGGGTAGATGATCTTTAGGACCCACTGCTTGCTGAAAAGCTATTGGCAGTGGGTAGTCGCTGGGAAAGGGAGAATCAGTCTTCATTGACGACATGCCACTGATGTGATCTCATGATTCCCTGCATGGTCCCATTCTGATGAACATGTGGGCAGCTATAACTGACATTAATTACTATATACATATATGAAATTCTCAAAAATAAAAAAGTTGATAAAGACAATAACAAAAATTATCTTCTAGTTTACTGCTTTGTCGCTATGATAAAACAGTAACCAAAACCAACTCATGGTGTAAAGAGTTTATTTGGCTTACATGTACAGATTACAGACAGAACTCAGGGAAAAAATTAAAGTAAAAAGAAACTCAAAGATGATGGAGGAATGGTGCTTATCAGCTTGTTCACCATGGCTTGCTCAGCTGGCTATCTTATGCAGCTCAGGGTCACCTGCTCAGGGATGACACCACCTACAGTGAGCTGGGCCTTCTCACATCAATCATCAATCAAGAAGAGGCCTTAAAGTCATGCCCACAGACTAATATTATAGAAGCAAATACTGAATTGAGATTCCCTTTGCCCAGGTGTGTGAAGTTGACAGAAACTATGACATTCTAGTTCTTGCCAGTGTTGACATACAAACACATCACCTTTTTTCCCCTCAGGCTTTCATGTTATTATCACAATATAAAACAGAATTTGTCACGTGTGGCAGTTCATCTAGAGGTGAAATCTTGTGGAGTGTTCATTGTCCTTGTTGGACAACTGACATTTTTATTATGCCTGGTTTGCTTACGCAGCCATATTGTTAAATTTCATGGGTATACTTTCCTTGTCATGTCAAGGGGGCATTATCTAGCAGCAGGCATTCCTACTCAGTTCCTTATCATCCTATATCTGAAAGTGTATGGTGTCTTCAACAATTGGGTCATATAGGCAAGTTCAGGGAGGCAACCCAATGCAATGACAATAACTTACACTGTATTGGAAGTCTGTCTTAGGGCTTTATTGTGTGAAAAGACACAATGACCAGGGCAATTCTTGTAAAGGACAACATTCACTTAGGGCTGGCTTACAGTTTCAGAGGTTTAGTCCATTACCATAATGGTGGGAAGCATGGTAACATGCAGGCAGACATAGTTCTGGAATTCTACATCTTGATCACAAGGCAGCCAGGAGAAGACTGTCTTCTGCAGACAGGCAGAATGAGAGACTCGTCTGCACTGGGCAAAGCCTGAGCAGAGGACCTCAAATCCACCCCCACAGTAGCACACATCCTACAACAAGGCCACACCTCCTAATAGTAACATTTCCCATGGGCCAGGCATATTCAAAGCACCACAGATTCTCTTAACTCTTCTTGACCAACAATTAGAAAAGAGTGAATACTCGCTGGTTTTATGATGATTTAATCTATCAAGATAAAAAGTCATATAGAAAGTCAGATTCTCTAACTGCATAACATCATTAAAACTACAAAATCATGGGAACCATATTTATAATGATAAAGAAAAGATTGTTACCTTGCATATCTTTGTAACAAGACCAGTCCTATATCTTTATTTCTGTAGCATTTACATGAATATATTCATGTGATAAAATGACACATAACTGAATATATATATTAAAATATTAGTATCTAGATTATGTAGTAGATATATTAGTACATAGTAGATATAGATAGATTAGTACATAGTAGATATGAATATATCTACATGTATATGTATATATTACAATGTAGATACTACCAACATATACTTTCTTGTTTTAATATGGCACTATAATTATATATGATGCACCATGGGGGGAAATTGGATGGATTCTATCTATTTATATTTCTTTTGAAAATGCCTGTTAGTATGTAATTTTTTAAAAAAAAATGTATAAAATAGAGAGTATATTAAAATAGCATCTTGTTAAAGAAATTTGTATTAGGAAAAATTTAATACTACACAGAGAGAAATATCAACTAGCACAAACTTTTAAAACAATATTGAGACTAGCAAAAACAACTATGAAACACAACAATTAGAATGCAGGTCTTCAATCAGTTATATTTGTTGCTTGTGAATCTGTAGAATTTAAGTTAAGCTTATATACCAGTGAAAATGCAGTGAGTTCCCTTTCACTATGGAAAGGATGTGTGGGTTCCTGGAGTCTCATTATTACTCTGAAGATAAGCTATAGTTTAAGATTCAGTATCTATCGTCTCTATGGAAACAGACATATTATCATTCTGGATCATATACTGTTTGATTACTTAACAAATTGTAACCTTTCTCCATGCCATGGTAATTGTCCCTACAAATCTCAAACTGGATCATGTATTTTCCCTTTAAAATGTAACATACATAGCTTTTTTGATAGCTAAAGTTATTCCTATCTATGTTCAACTGATTAGAAAATAAGAGATTGGGACTTCAAAGAAATGGGGTAGGTAATTAATCAGGTATGTTCCAATCTATGTTAGAAGGACTAAATAGGTCACTATTTCATGTCTCAGCTTGGAGCTCACATAACCTATTCAAATCAAGTTAGTCTGGCTCATTGATGATGTTTGTGTGAGATTTATGGACACTAATGGGAACACTGAAATCCTATCCATGTACCTAAGATTACAGAAGAAGAGTGTACTGGAAAGAGGTGGTCCCATATTCTCCTAATATAAATAAAAGGTTGTTGCTGACAGATAACAATAGAAACAATTTTAACCAATACTAAATTGAATAAGAATTGCAAGAAATAGCTGGAACATCATATTTTTAGCACAAAATCAGAGAACAAAAGGTTTTTTGAAGGTGAACAAGAGCTTCTAATGTTTCTCTGTGAGGAACAGGGAAAAGCAGAACTGCGCTACCTTTCCAATGGAGTTCGCAGACAGTTTTAAATTTAGTACAAAAGAAAGGAAAAATATATTATTCTACTTAAGTATCATGATGGGTGTTGATAGTTTAAGATCTTATTTCCATTCTTAAAAATTAAGAAATAAGGTTTCACATTATTAAAAAGATACTTAGTTTTATTATTAATTATAGCAGGGAATAGTAGGAAAGAACTATGTGTTATGATTAAGTAAAATAGTCCTAATCCTGCATCCATAAATAATTCTAATCCTGCATCCATAGCACCCACAACAGTTATCTGTTATACAGAATGAGCACAGAGTACTGCAAAATGAATGATAAGTGATCACATGTTTAAGAGAATTACCTAGTCTAGGGGCTTCTTAAGCAGTTAGTAAAACGACTATGCTAATCATGAAATTAAATATGAATATGAAAATGTTGAGCAAAGAAATCAGAATTTAAAATAGTGACTGCATAAATGGTTCTTAAACTTCAGCATACATCATATTACCTAGAGGGCTTGTTAGCACACAAATTGCTGAGTCTCAACACTGCTTTCTGCTTATGTAGGTCTGTCAGAAGGTCACATAATTTGCATTCCTAACAAGTTCTCAGGATCCCATGCTGCTGACCTTAAAAACCACATTTGAGAACTGGAAACGATGGTATGTTTGTGAATATAGGAAATAAGACATTACAATTATAGTAGGAAAAATACTAAGAAATAGTGCTAACAATAATTGGCTACGGCAAATGGAATCTTGACTTAATTTTTTTTTTCCTTCTGTAGAGGAATTTTATTCCTGCAACATGGCTCCTCCGGAAAGAGATCCTATTCAAAGACCTTCTAGCTCTGTGTGATCCAGATGGAATGAGATACCTTTAATTCCTCTGACCGGAATACTTCAGGACCTTAGTACATTCTTTTATCCCAAACAATGAGGGTAAAGTTCATTTGAAGAAGGAAGCAGTTATGTTTGAAAATGGCATCTAGTTGAAGGACGGGCAAAGTGGCAAATCAGAAAGAGATCTTTCAGAGAGAGACAGAGATAGGAAGTGTCCAACTCTCAGGAAAACAGACAGGAAAGAGAGGCTACTTAAGAGTAGTACAGAGTGAGTCAGGGCTGAAGGGCCATGTGAGTAGTTCGGTTGAGTTTAGGCAATGCAGTGGAGTTCAGTTCAGTGTAGTGATGTTCAGTTGAACGAAGCAGAGTTCTGTTAGGTTCATGTGCTGTGAGAGTTCATGCTATTTTGTTCAGTTTGTGCAGTCAGTGCAGTCCAGTTTATGGAATTCAGAGGCAGTTTTTCCAGGTAAAGCAATTGAGTGGGAAGCAGAGAGAAGCCAGTTTGAATTAGTCAGCTTTGAGAGAAGATTTTAGCCAGAACTGCTTAGTTGAACCAGCTATCTGCAGTTCAGAACGAACTAGAAAGTATGAGCTCATTCAGCAGTAACCCTCTGAGAGGACAATTACATATGGTAAATAAAAGTTACTTGAATACCTTTCAATTACCATTTTTCTTTTTAACAAATTTTATGATTAACTCTTGTTAAAAATGGAAACTAAGAATTCTTAGGAATCTTGTTACAAATTATGGGCAGTGGAGACTGAACCTGTACCCTAGGGTGCTTAGAATAAGTGCAGAGATCTTGGACAGGAAAAAAATAAGCTGTCTTCCCATATTAACAAGCCTTGTTCTAGCATAAGAAGAGATAGGGCAGAAGAATTTTGAAATACTTGTGCTAGGTATTGCATAACTTGATATGTTTAATTAAGTTTCATATGACTAAATAAATAAGAAAAAGTAAGTGGGAAAAAAAGAACCAAAACCAAATACAACATATGCAACAAATAGTGATGTTAATTATTTTGAAGGTGAGGTCATGAAATGGATGGAATCATAAAAGTGATTGTATGTGCTCACTTGACTGGTAGTCCTGTGGTTCTGGCTGCCGTGTCCTGGGAGGCCCTCAGACTTTTGGGTCTTTAGAGGAGCACTCAATCTGTTGTCCTGTGTGAAGCTGTTCTATGGGGTTGGGGGGTGGGTGGAGGGGCTTTATGGACCGTGGTTTCTGTTTCCCTGTGTGCAGTAGAACTCCAGTGAGGCTTTCAGTCTGTCGGGCCATTTGTCCTACATGCTGTGGAGCCCCCAGGAGGTCTTCAGCCTATGCTGTCCATTGCCCAGTTGTCTTTTGTGCAGAGGATCTTCTGTGATGCCTTAGGCTGTGGTATCTTCAGGGGAGCAACTAGCTAGCAGTCTGACCTGGCAGAAAGTCCTTTCTGTGTTTTTGATGTTAGATTATATTCTCTACATTCTGTTGGTTTTTCTTTGTTATTTATACTCACTCCTTTGCCCATGGTTCCTCTGTTAAACTCTCTTCTTTTACTTCTGGGAACTTTGACAGTATATCTGCAATTCATTTCAACTTCTGTGTGTAGGGAAACATTTTATACTTGCAGAAAACAAGAAACAGCATGTGCTGTGAGAGTATGGGTTTTCTGACACACCATATCTTTTGAAATATTCACTTCTATGATTTCTTTACTGCATGACATAGAAAAGGTTACTTGAGATGCAAATTTTCCTGCAAAATTCTGGATCATCATTTCTTACTTATTTAGTTGTTATAAGTCTTAAGTACAATGTGTCAAGTATATAAGGCCTAACACACTTATTTCAAAATTCTTCTTCCCTATTTCTCCTTATGATGGAACAAGTTTTGTTAATAAAAGAAGAAAGCACACTTATTCCTTCATAGATCTTTGCAGCTTTTCGAAGTAACTCATGGCACAGATTCAGTCCTTCCTGCCCAAAATTGACAACACTATTTTTATTTTCTGGGCAATATATGTCTTTTGAATTACTGTTTTTGGGGGGACAATAAAGAGGGTTAGAAATGTTCTTCAAAGAAGAGTCCTATAAACATACGCATTGAGAAACATCATCTCTTGAGAAAGTCACACACTGTTCTCCTTGTTAACTAGAGCATCTCCAGTTTCATAAGAGGCCTCACTCTTTCTGATGGCCTGAACTATTTTTATTTAAAGACTTAGCTTCACAATATCTGGTAAGATTTGTGATATGACAGATCACATCTTTGTGTGAGATACATTACTAGATAATTTATATGAGCATGTAATCTTAGTTTGCTCTTTAAACAAGCATATATATATATATATATATATATATATATATATATATATATATATATATATCCATCCTTAATAGAGTTACTTGGTTTGGTTTGGAGACAAAGCACAAATACAAAAGGTCAGCCAGCTTCTCCCTTTCTGGAACTTGATATACTTCATATATTGATGCATGCATGCATGAACCAGCAGTCAGCAATGCCATCTTTCACTATGCAGTTTGAGTTCTATTTAAAAACATGACTGGGTAACAATTGGCAAATGCAGTTTATATCTCCACCAAATGAACTCACTAGTCTGCTCCTTGGAATTCATTAGGTGCCAGGTGTTTTGCAGTCTTCCACAGTGAACATCATAGTCTATAAACAGAGATAGAAATCTTCCTCTCATTGACAAGTTATAGCCACAATAGGTTATTTAAGAGATGACTTGTATGTAATCTCTCACATGTAGTTATCAAAGACATGGGTGACTGAGAGATTATGCAAACTAAGACTCTAAATATGATGAAGTTATGTCGCTACCGTCTCCAGCCAGCAGAAAAGAAGCGACAAAACCGATGTCCCTCTCAAAGCAGTTTATTCAGGAACATAACTATGTGCAGTAAAAAGACTCCCCGACCTCTCTTGGCCATCCCCCTTTTATACCCTCTAGTCCACTCCCCATCGCCCCATTCCACGTAGGCCCAGTTCATTGGCTCAGGACTACATTCGTCACATCATCTGATCTTTCATCGTGGTGCATCTGTGCAGTGCAATTTAACGGACGTGGCTATCTTGAGGGATATGAGGAAGTCAGTTGTCAGTCGTTAGACTTGGTGGCAGTCCCGGGCGCCATCTTGGGGCCATGGCCAAACCTGCTCCTCACAAAAATAGAGATTCATTTCTCTACTTATGGATTCTTAATAAAATATGGTTTATTTTTGGAAGTACTCATAACTACAAGGCCGGGCTTGATGTCTAAGCAGTCTTAAGACAATCAACTTAGGTAGGTAGTCTCTTGTAACTACTAATAAAAGGAAAAGGAACATAAGTTGTCCTAGAATATAGTATTAGTTGTGGCAACAAAATTTATTATTTGATTCTACCACTTTCACAGCAGTACAATGATGGTAGATAAAATTTCCAGGTCTGATATCCTTGCAATAGAAAGTGGAATCTAGAAAAGGAAGTTATTAAAAGTTAACTGACTCCTACTGTCTAAATAGTGCACCAAACATTATATTTATCCTCTTTCTCTCTCTGTTCAGTCCCAGAGTTGTATGTAGAGACATGCTCTTACCTAAGATGAATAAACTGAGATAAACAGAGAATGAATTAACTCATATTTATGCTGGAAATGATAGAACAACTTCTTATGTCTACAATTAAAATTATATGTTTGGCTCATAACATACTATTGTATAGAAAACCTAAAGCCAAATTATGCAGTTTTATCTCCAATACGCTATGTTTCACATGCATTCATTTTCAGGGATATATATATATATATATATATATATATATATATATATATATATATAATTAATGTAAATTTATTGGCAGCCTTTGTTGAGGATATCTAAGAATTACAGAAGTCATGCAAGTTTCGTTGAGCCAGGAAGGGTTAAATTTAACAGTGACCCGAAATGGCGTTTCCTTTCTTTCAGTAAAAATCTTTCAGGGCATTCTAGCAAATGTTACCACTCATTAGATAGTGGAAAATTACTCTGAAATCAGCCCTATTATGGTAGAAATGTTTCTCTAGTAGAGATTTGATGAGGATAAGAATACAAAATTTTAATCATTGATGATGATATAGGCAGATCACAGTATCAATTTTGGAAGATTATGCCACTTGAAGACATGGAGGAAAAGTTTTCAAAGAATATAAGCTTGTTGAAATTCAGATTTGTCCAAAAAAGTTTTTATTTCTGGCTTCTCTTCTAGGGTCCCTTCTCATTTACTTGTGAAAAGGATCAATAGTGAATCCAATGACTCCTTTCTGTGTCTCTATAATGTGCCAATATCTGCACAAGTTTCTGAAACTGGAGGTGCAATAGCCATAGCTCCTGAATTAGAAAACCTTGCAAGTTTTGTGGAATAGAAGATGTCTTAAAAGTGAAAAGCGTAACAGCTCATATATTCTTTTTATACCAGAATGCATTTTTGTTGATATTTTCAGAAATAGACATCAAACGATCAAAAGTAATTACATGAACATCTCTTTTAAACACTACACCACCTGGCTTACTTATTTCTGTCCAAATCCATATCACATGGCAGAATTTGCAATCCAAATAGTATAAACTATGCAGTTTTCTATATACAGCATCTCCTTCATCCTATGCTTCCTGTCCACTTACTAGTAATGTTTTAGTTGCCCAGTCTTCAGTTGGATCCCATCTTCTCCCTAAAGCCACACTGATCATGTCTTTGGCTCTGTGAACTTCAGCAGTCATGCATTCCTTTGCTTTTCCACAGTGCAATATATGCTTTGGCTATAGAACTGAAATGTCTAAGTTATATCACTCTTCTATTCAGGTATGCTAAGATTCCTGAGAATAAAGTCAAGGTTTGGTTTCTCACTGTTTTCAGTGTTTTGATAAGGGTTTTATACGGCATTTTGATGAAAAATTGGAAGGGACAAAATTTGACTGATTTGCCAGATTACCTCTTTGCTCCTATTTTTCTGACATCACTGAAAGTCACACCAATAATAAGCACTTTCCATCTCTACCTTTCTAGTGATAGGTTATTTTCATTATTCTTTTGTTGCTTTGTCTCTGTTAAGGTAATACTAACCAGTTTATTAAAATTACTGGCATCTGGTCTTTTCACTTTTCATAAACCTGCAAATTGAACTTAGAATAATTAAATTTACACCTTTATCTATTTCTTGGACTCAATGGTCTTCAACATCTTTATAATAAGAGAGGCAAAGAAATCAGAGCAGCTGACATATATGATTCTTATTTTGTTTTTAATAAAATAAGGCAGCCTAATAAATGAGATCATTTTAGGCCCTAATGAGGTAATTTGGGGTTTAAGATTCATATGGGAAATCAATTAACAAAGAGTAGCCAAAGCAACTTTTTTTTTCTGATGAAAATTGTCTTCAGAGTTAAAGATCAGAAGACAGAAGCATAATTGTGCATCTTTTGATCAATACTGTACTTAATAGGAAATCACATTTAACATCAGACAGACCTGTGCTTAAATCTCAACTAAATTTGCCCTTAAGCTCAGAAGTTTTTAGTAAATTGTAAAGAAATCATTATTTTAGCTACAGATAATAAGAGAATAATACCCACTATACAGTTCTTATTGTTTTCTATAATAAGATATATGATATATGACAAACATATTCATTGGTAAATTGCTTTATAAGTAATAGATTGGATACTTACAATAACGTGTGTCCAGAAAACAAATCTAGTATTTATGTCTTATTGGTTTTATGCCTCATAATCTTATCTGTTTTGTAGAAAATGTAACCTAAATTAATTGTCAAATGCTTTATAATTTTGCAACAAGAAATAAAAAATAATCTATGTTTAATGTTTGCTATGATTGTATGAGTCCTAATTATAATGACCTATTAGTACTTTAAGACTTTTATAGTTTTAGATATTTTAGGAAGTCAGTTACTAATGTTCAGGTAATTTTTTGTATCATATGAGGTGGAGTCAGTCTTTGCATGTGATCAGCTGATTCCTTTTGTCTTGCCTGACTTCATTCCATATAAGTCAAAGGCAGCTCTCCACAAATTTTCATTGTCAATTTGACTGGATTAAGAATCATCATGGAGGTGGACACTACAAGTTCCCTTGAATGGAAACAAGTCAAAAACTCTGACCCAGAATGGTTCCTCTCTAAAAGAAATGCAGGAGCAAAAATGAAGAAGAGCTTGAAGGAAAGGAGGCCCAGTGACTGGCTCAAGATGGGATCCACCTCAAGGGGAGGCTCCAAGGCCTGACACTATTACTGATGCTATGGTGTGCTTATAGACAGGAGCCTAGCATAGTTGCTATCCTTCAAGAGGCCCAACAAGCAGCTGAAACAGTTAGATGCAAATACTTATGCCCAACCAATAGACAGAAACCAGGGAACCCTGTGCTTGAATTAGGGAAAAGCTCAAGAAGCTGAGGAGGGGGTGACCTCATAGGAAGACTAGCAATCTCAACTAACCTGGACCCACAAGATCTCCCAGACACTGATCCACCAATCAGGCAGCATACACCAATTAATATGAGCCCCCTGACGCATATACAGCAGAGAATTGCCTGGTCTGGCCTCAGTGAGAGAAGACACACCTAACTCTCGAGAGACTTGAGGTCCCAGGGAGTTGGGGCGGTATAATGGTATGGAAGGAGGGGTAGGGGCATCCTCTTGGGGATTGGGTTGAGGTATGGGATGAGGAACAGTCAGAGTAGGGACCCCAAGGGGGTTAATGCCTGAACTGTAAAAAAAGATGAAAGAACAACAACAAAAATAGTCATCACGGAAACGTATTTGAGTGTGTATATGAGAGTATTTCTAGAAAGGTTTAAATGAACTAGGAAGTCTTCCTCTAAATATGGATGGCATACTCTACAGGCCAGGGTCAGAAGGTGAAAGTGAATAAGCCTCACCACTCATCTCTCTCTACTTAGGTTTTGAACCAAGTGTGCTGAGATGCCTTCATGCTTTCCATGCCATGATGGAATGTTTCTCTAGGAACTGTACGAGGAAACAAATCCAGGCACTCAGGACATTTCTGTCATACCCAACAGGTAGCTAACTAATGCAGGGTGGACTTCTGCTCAGTTCCGAAATTAGAAATAGCATTTAAAATTTGTTTTTCTTTATCATGACTTTATTATTTTTGGATATCCTTTTTATCTGCAATAGCCATATGAATTTTTAGAGTTTTGCAATTTCTGCAAATGCGCTGTAGTTTCTAGTATCCTTGAAGGTCTGCTAGTTAAAAAACAGTGGGCAGATCCTTTGGTACATCGTATTTTGCCATTATTTCCTGTTGTATTTCTCTGTCATGATCAGACACTAATCTATGAGCACTAATGCACTGAGAACATTTTATAAAGATAAGGGTACAGGAAAACTCACAGCTTACAGTCTGACAGGAAGAACTGTGGTTAAAACTGTAAAAAATCATATGTAAGGTATTGTTTAAGTGAGTATCTCAAAGGAAGGATTTATAAAGCATTTCCAGGAGTAAGTTGGACTTCTTTGAAATCAAGTGAAACGTTCAAAGTTATTTTGCCAAACAAAACATTGTTATCACTAGTATCAATGCCATTCCTAAAAACTTACTAGGAACACTATTTCAAAAACGTTGAGGTAATAACTATTATTATTTACATTACAGAAAAAGAAATGGACTCAAGTATGACAGAAATTTTATAGACACAACAGTAAAGCTTATCCATTATGAGCTCTCATACAAATAGTTCATATAAATACCTTAAATATTTAGATATAAATAAATATTACTAACCTGCTATTTCTTTAACATGCTCTGCCCAGGGAGTGGCACTATTAGAAGGTGTGGCCCTGTTGGAGTAGGTGTGGCCTTGTTGGAGTAGGTGTGTCACTGTGGGTGTGGGCTTTAAGACCCTCATCTTGGCTGCCTGGAAGCCAGTATTCTGCTAGCAGCCTTCAGATGAAAACGTAGAACTCTCAGCTCCTCCTCTGCCATGTCTGCCTGGATATTGCCATGTTCTCATCTTGATTATAACAAACTGTACCTCTGAATCTGAAAGCCAACCCCAATCATTGCCCTTATAAAAGTCTTGGTCACAGTGTCTGTTTTTATCAGTAAAACTCTAACTAAGACACATTGAGTGAATGGATAACAGAGGAAGATGGAGGACAAAACTAATACTCTGTTTCTACCTTAATATAAAAACCAAATTCATTGTATATGCATGATAAAACCACTAGAGATAGTTTATCACCCAGTAAAGCAGGCATCATTAAAGCAGGATTGAGGACTAAAATAAACACATATGAAAGGCTAAGAGTGGATAATGGGTTATTGTAGTTTAGAAAGCAGAGCTGTTGATGCAATCAATGAAGGCTTAATAAGAAACAAATAAAGTGAAATTCAGAAGATATGGTCAAAGTTAAACTAAATTAAACTTGCTAATATCGTCATAAGGAAGGATAATGATCAGCTTTCAAGTTGGACCATCAACCTACATAGAATGTATTAATAAAGATGCAGAGTTGAAATTTTCTTTGCCATTTGCGCTTTAAGTAAATTGCTGGTCCTTTTCATTTCTATTAATTATATAGTAAGATGGGTCAGGTTTTATTTTTTTAGCTTTATATTAATATATTAAATAATCATAAATTCACCATAAAATTGGGATCTTGTTAAGAGGACATGGACATGTAGTGAAATCCAAATACCTTTCTTTTTGTACTAAGAGTTTTTTTTTTTTTTATAATTTACTGAAATAAAACCTGTCCAGAGAGTTTTTGGTGCCACTGAGTGGGAAAGTATTATTTTAATCAAAACCTACTGTTTTTTTCCAAAAACAAATTTGATCCCTATAGAACATTTTATTAATTCTATACTAAGATTTTTCCAAAAAGGAAAATGCCCCTTAATGGCATATTAATGAAAACAATTCCTGAATTGAACATAATCAACATATAACTGACTTTTAGATTTTTTTACTAATCATGTTCTAACTTGTTTGACATATTTTAAATTTTAAAAAGAAATTTTTAAATGTATTATGTTCATTATGTCAAACCTTCCTCTTCCTCATAAACCACTTTGTGTTCATATATATTACTTATATTTTGTGACTCACTGAGATTAATGAGGGCTATATCTACATGACCATGATTTTGAAGTGGTTTCTGGAACATGGTGGGATCAAATAGTAAGTCAGGAGGTTAGAAAAATAATAGAAAATTTTGAAAATAGATTCAAACTAAAGGCATGGATATAAAGTCTTGATTTCTAAATATGTGTATTTGTGTATATTCTTCCCCACCTGGGGATCCATCGCATATACGGACTGCAAACCCAGACACTATTGGGAAGTGCTTGCTGATAGGAGTCTTGTATAGCTGTCTCCTGAGTGGCTTTGCCAGTGCCTGACAAATACAGAGACAGATGATGGCAGCCAACCATTGGGCTTAGCATCAAGTACCCAATGGAGGAGTTAGAGAAAGAACTGAATGAGTTGAAAGGATTTGCAACCCCATAGGAGGAGCAACAATATTAACCAACCAAACACCCCAGAGCTCCCAACCAAAGAATACACCAATCAAAGAGTACACATGGAGGGATCCATGGCTCCAGCCACATATGTAGCAGAGGATGGCCTTGTCGGATATCAATGGGAGGAGAGGCCCTTGGTCCTGTGAAGGCTTGATGCCCCAGTGTAGGGGAATTCCAGGGCAGTGTGGTGAGAGTGGGTGAATGGGAGGGGCAGCATCCTTGTAGAAGCAGGGGGAGAGGGGATGGGATAGGAGGTGTCCAGAGTGGAAACAAGGAAAGGGGATAACATTTGAAATGTACATGCATAAAATATCCAAGAGATTAAAAGAAAAAAAAGTCATGTATTTATGTGGGCTTGTGTGTGGATACATACTTTCATGTGTGGGTGCCTGCAGAAAACTGAGTAGGTTGTTAGATAACACAGAGCTGGAGTTACATGTAGTTACAACCCACCTGCCCTTCATGCTGGGACCATAACTCAGGTCTTTTGTACAGGCAGTAGGTGCTCTTTACTACTGATTGACCTCTGCCACCCCTTGTGTCCATTTGCTTATGTGTACACATGTACAAATATGAACGTGTCCGTACTTACTCCCATATTTGTGTATATGCATTGGAGACACACATACGTGTATACAAATACAAGATGTTTTATCTGTGTAGATGCATGCATATTCTAAAAGAACAGTTTTTTAATTATTACTTGTGTTTATGTGTCTGTCTGTGGTTATGCACATGTATGTGTGAATGCCACTGGGGGCTAGAGTAGGATGTTTAATTCTTTGAAGATGGGGTGACATACAGTTTTGAGAAGTCTGACAGGGGTTGGGAACTGAACTCAGAACAGCAAGCCTTCTTAATACATGAGCAACACTGAGAACTTGCTGCTCATATCATTTCTGCTTGGTCTACCAGATGAATCAGAAGCACTTATCACTCACTAAGTCTAAACCTGAGTTCAAACCCCCAGAGCACACATGCTTGAGGGAGAGAACTGACTACAGGAAGTGGTCCTCAGACCTCTACATATGCATCATGACATGTACGACCTCTTCTCCCCACAAAAAATAAAGAAACGTATACATATAGTAATTTTTAACATTTCTAATCTTGATCATGTGCATGTTTGTGTGACTGTGTGAGACTATGTATACCACATGTGTACAAGTATCCATGAGTTACAGAGAACATTGTATTCTCAGAAAGCAGAGTCACAGGTAGTTTTGAGCCAAGTAAAGTTGGTCCTTAAAACTAAATCTGCAAAAACATTAATTGCTTTTAATTTCTAAGCCATTTCTCCATTCCCATGATATGTTTTTTCATAAACATGTTTTCTTTGTATAATATAAATACTTCCTAGATTAATGACTGATTTCAGGGCACGTGAAGAATAAGTACTCAGGAAATGTTCTGTCTGGATAAATAAATGCTTAAAATAAAGCTTCTACAAAGAAATGAATTTCTTTGTAAATGAAAAAAAGAATTTAAGAGTATTCAGAGGTAACATATGAATTTGGAGATAAATGCAAATCATATGTTTGATTAGGGATTAATATCTTAAGTACAAAAACAGCCTAAAAATAGAAAAACTAATTAAAATGAGAAAGGAACCTAATTATACATATCTAAAAAGAAAGCATAATCATGATTAACACACAATATTATATGTATATATATATATATATAATTAAATGAAAGATATGTCAGAATAGATATTATCAAAAGGACAAATAGGGAGAAAAGAGAAACCTTGCACACTGCCAGTGGGTTTGTAAATTAGCAAAGCAATTATGAGAGGCTATATACCCCTGAAAAAACTAAAAGTCAAACTACCATTTGATTTGACAATCGAACCTGTATGTGTATTAAAATTTTATGAAGTTACTTATCAAGGAGACTTCATTATCTTGCTCATTGTCACACTGTTCCCAAATGATAACTTATGGAATCGACCTGTAGTTCTCTCAGAAAATAAATGTAAAAGAAAATAAGAGTATTATATAAGTAATGGGATACTAGTTAACCTTAAACTTTAGGAAACTCTTTAATTTATTGGACCTGGGGAACATGACATGTGAAGAAATTAAGACAGAAAAATTATCATCCTTCTGATCACCATCACCATCACCACCACCATCATCATCATTGTAATTGTAAAATGTATAAAGTGCACTTGCTGAGAACTTAGTATTTCTAGGGAAATGTTTTAAGGTACATCTATAGTCATAGAAGAGAGCATAATTTCTACATGTAACTGGAAAAGCTTTACTCAACTTTCCATGAGTAATTCAAAACAGATTAGTATTTGACAGATAATCTACAGCAAATTGGTGCTTATAAATTCTGCTAACTATAACGAGTTTGTTTATAGAAACTGCAGCTTCTTATTATATTCTGTCCTATCAGTGTACTACCGAGAACAAGAGTAGAATGGTAGTGTAGAACAGTACAGTCATCTTACTGTTCTCCTGCTTTATGCTGTGAGGTAGACATGTATAGTATCAATACTGGGGATAGATGTACACATTTATCCTCTTGACAGTATATTTCTAGTGTTTTATCTCAAATGTGGAATCTCAGAAAAGGGTTCACCCTTGAGGTTGCAAAGAAATAGCACAAAAAGTGAACCTTTCACATTTTCATGAGTGTCTTTTGGATCAGGTATGCGTAGAGCTCTGGTGTGAATAATCAGGAGGAAGAAACAGCTGCTTAGTGAAAGACTCATTGGCCTCCAAAAAGATAAATGAAGGACAGTTGGCTTTCCATCAGTGCCACACCTCCCACAATACCCTGCCTCTACTTTTATGTGACATGAATATTCTTCTGGGTAAAGGAGGAAGACATATTTATAGATCATGGAGACAGCTGTTGGTCTTACAGAGGATAATTTGTCCCAGCCTCTGAGATTGTTCTCATTGGTCACCATGGGAGTGAGGCCAGATGTTTCATGTTATAAAATTCAATGTCAAACCAATTATGGGTGTAGTGATGCATCATAACATTGTGGATGAAGAAATTGCAAATTAGGACACTTCCTCTTTGGAAATTTAAATTTCGACATTTTATCTTGTCATGATTTATGCTAGCTCTCACTAGAAATGATCTTGATTGACTGGCAGGTAAGTTCAATCTGTGCCCAACTGGCCAAATGTGTTACACATACCTTAGGATAGCTATTAATGAGGGCCAACACTAATTTTTAACTTAAAATGGTATGATTTTTTTTGTGTGGTATGAGTTGTTACTGTAACTCCAGTGTGTGGGTCTATAGGATATTTTGTAGTTGACATCGTGTTGTTATGTCAAAGATTGGATATGCTTAGTTTTAGAAGTAAATATATGCTATCCAAGGAGACTACATAAATTGTGAAAATAATGTTTGCTAAATACATATTTTTATGTCTGTTATAATATAGGTAGGCCTCACATTTGATCATGTCTCTCATGAGTTGGAATTATATGTTCTCTGACTGGCTATTTTCAGGCTTATCACCTAGATATAATGGGACAAAGAAAACACTCAAAATTTTAAAGACTGTGCTACTTTAAATCCTGTAATGTAGGGTTTTTTTTTTATGATTTGGGATGAACCTAGCAATTTATTCCACCCTGTAAACACATCTGAGGAACCATCATTTGAGTCTCTTTTTCCTATTCCATGATATTGAAGAGTCTCCTAATGAGTTTAAGGTTTTGTGTAATCTCTTTATTTGAAGGCTAATCTTTGACACAATGATGATAGTCCAAGGGGCTCTTGTGAGAAATCACAATAATATGAGGTATGCAGGGGCTTTGGGTTTGTCAGTATAGCCACAATGGAAGATAAGAATGCAATCCTGGAAGCAAAGTAACAAACACTGTACAGAGGAGTTGTGTGACCAAAAGGCTGTGTTCAGAGAAAATTCTCAAAGGCCAGGTTCCAGGTGCAGTGTGAAGAACACCTTTGTTGATGGCATTGAAGAAGAAAGTAAGGATCATCATTAAAGGGATTATTTTGAGAATCATGAGTAAATTAAAGAAATCAGACAGTGAAAGAAATGGGTTAAGCAGGAGAAAGGAAAGAGGTTTTGTGAATTCTTGTGTCCACAACCTGTAGGTGCAACAACAATATGAACTAACCAGTACCCCCTGAGCTTGTGTCTCTAGCTGCATATGTAGCAGAAGATGGCCTAATCGGCCATCATTGGGAAGAGAGGCCCCTTGGTCTTGTAAACTTTATATGACCCAGCACAGGGGAAAGCCAGGGCCAAGTAGTGGGAGTGGGTGGGTAGGGGAGCAGGGGCGAGGGGGGGGNNATAGGGAACTTTCGGGATAGCATTTGAAATGTAAATAAAGAAAATAATAATAAATAAAAAATTATATATTTTATTCTTTGAGATTACAATATTGTTACACTATATTCCCCTCCTTTTCCTCCCTCCAGACCCCTTATATAAACCTCGATGCTCTTATTCAAATATGTAGCCTTTTTATCTCTTAATTACTGTTACATACAAATGTGCATATAAATGTTCATGCATACCCAGATGTATACACATGTGTATGAATGTATTATATATGTAATATATATTATATATTATATATTATGTAATATATATATTATATATTATATATTATGTAATATATATTATATATATATATATATATATATATATATATATATATATATATATTGCTTAGTCTGTATACTACTATTTGCATGCATTTTTTTCAGAGATTACCATTTGGTATTGGAAAACAAACTGGTGCATCCATTCACTGGGGAAGACTATGCCTTCCACACTCAGTATTCCTTAGTTGCCTGTAGTTCTTTTTGTAGGGTTGAGGCCTCCTGATATTTCCCTGTCCACATTAGCATGTATGTTGTTATCCTTGCTTAGCTTGTATCTAGGTAGACTTTTTGACAATGTCAATTTTAATCACACGAGACTTTTGTGCTTTGGGTGGCTCTGCTATGTCTATGATGCTGGTGATTATTGTGGTAGTGCACATGACTATAATGGGTTTGGTAGGTTTTGTAGATGGTGTGAACAACCACTATTTTTACAGCTACAACAGTCAAGTTCCACATATTTGACCCATGAAGATAGGAAATATTAAAGGCAGAACTTTTATAATGGTTCAGGCCTGTACTTACCATCCTATGAAAAAATATTGCTATTTCCTATGACTAGTAGCAATTACAGTTATATCTGTAGAAAGGGTTTTAATTATTGACTAGAAATAATATTGTTAGTTTAATCTTAGCAGTAGAGAACACCTAGAGAAGTAACAAAGAAACTTCAGGTAACAATAGATTTATGAATTCCGGCAAACACAAGGGTGACATGCTCTGGCTGCTACAAATAAGAAGTTGCAGACAATACTCATATATCAGGCCAAAACCCCTTGGGAACTATAGTTTTGATTAACTGTGTAACCTGCAATTTCACTTTCGTTCTGCAGGAAATCGCAGAACAAACTAATAGCTTTTAATGTGGACTAATCCTTTGTTTTTATTGATTAGAGATGTAATAGTTTGGTCATGATGTTTAATAAATGTGTCCATGAAAAGAACCAATATAGAGTTTCCTTAAATAAATATGTGTTGACAATGTGACATAATATATTCATATTCAGATATTACCACCACTAAATGAAACAATAACACACATGAAATGGAAATTTTTTTCTTCCAGCTTGAAATGTAAATTAAGACAATGATGTATAATAGAGATGATATTTCACACACACACACACACACACACACACACACGCACACACACTCTCTCTCTCACCACACACACACACACACACACACACACACAATGTTTTCCAGACTCTGTTGAAGTGTGTGCTCCTGTCGACACTGAGTGTTTCAGTTGCTCAAGATTCTCCTCTGTGCTCAGCACAACTCTCACTACAGAAGCTCTACTGCAGATGTACAGGGGTTCCACTGAAACATCTGATTGTATTTCTCTCTTGTCCATATTTCTTTGTGTTTATTTGTTTATTTGATACTTAAATGGCTTTTTTATATATATGCCTGTTTAAGTATTTTGCTGTTTTGAACTTTATTTTTGAATTAATTTTACTTTTGAATTTTTAAGTTTCTTCATTTCTTGCATAATATCTGTTGTTCATCTGATTTACATATATTTATGACATTCTGTGATTTATCATAGGCCATATCACAAAATTCTCAGCACCCTCAAGCATGGGACACCTCCTTTTCAGTTACTTGTCAAGAAAATTCAAAGACACTACAAACAATTCAGGCTAATACTATAATCCCTGGTTGTCTCCCTTAGAGTGAAGGTAAGTCCTTTAAGTTGCATAGACTGTATATGTCACACGCTGGACCCAGAAGATTCTAACTTATTATGACATGAAATAATCCTCTGTGAGATATAGACTCTATAGTTCTAGAAGTCTTATGCAATTTTTAATGAGTTTCCCATAATCCTATCTACCTGTAATGCTTTTACATCACATCAATGACCAGCATGGCAAATATACCTAAAAATGCAATACTGGCACTAATATCTCACTGAGGTCTGGGTTATTGTCTTTCACTATTCTCACAGGGAAAGCCCTATGACAATAGTGAAAGATGAGGCATAAGACAATACAGACACATGTAATACAGATATCCCAGTTTTAGCTAAAGTTCTTCATCGTTACTTATTCTCTGCACTTTGATTGTTTTGAGTTTCTATGTTAAGCATTATCTACTAAAGAAAGAAATTTCTCTGAAGATGTTAGAAAGTGGCACTATTTTATTTTATTTTATTTTATTTTATTTTATTTTACTACATGATATGTTTATGTAGTAAAATAGCTGAGTAAGAGTGTTAATTTTTTTACGCTGAAAGATGTAACCAAGACTCAAAAAGGCTATTCCCAATGTTGCTGCTCATAGGTGGATCTGAGTGCCAAATCTCTCTATTCTCAGATTTATTTTGGGGTAGCTATAGATACCAGAAAACTAGAAAGGGAGCATGGGTGAGAAGGGGAAAGAAAAAAAATATGAAGGAAAAGTAGTAGAACACAGATGGTATAAAAAAGAGAGGTTAATGATGGAGGGTTAAATGGGAAGAGGGGAAGGAGAATACATCAGAGTATAAGATTAGGGAGGAGAATGTTGAACATTTTTTCAAGTGCTTCTCAGCCCTTCGGTACTCATCAGTTGAGAATTCTTTGTTTAGCTCTGTACCCCATTTAAAATGGGGTTATTTGAATTTTTGGAGTTCAGCTTCTTGAGCTCTTGTATATATTGGATATTAATCCCCTATCAGATTTAGGATTGGTAAAAATTCTTTCCCAATCTGTTGGTGACCTCTTTGTCTTATTGACAGTATTTTTTGCCTTACAGAAGCTTTGCAATTTTATGAGGTCCCATTTTTGATTCTTGATCTTACAGCACAGCTCATTGCTGTTCTGTTAAGGAATTTTTCCCGTGCCCATTTCTTCAAGGCTTTTCCCCACTTTCTCCTCTATATATTTCAGTGTCTCTGGTTTTATGTGAAGTTCTTCGATCCACTTAGACTTGAGCTTTGTACAAGGATATAAGAATGGACCAATTTGTATTCTTCTGCATGCTAACAGCCAGTTGTGCCAGTACCATTTGTTGAAAATGCTGTCTTTTTTTCCACTGGATGGTTTTAGCTCCTTTGTCAAAGATTAGGTAACCATTGGTGTGTGGGTTCATTTCTGGGTCTTCGGTTCTGTTCCATTGATCTACCTGTCTGTCACTGTACCAGTACCATGCATTTTTTAATCACAATTGCTCTGTAGTACACCTTGAGGCCAGGCATGATGAATCCTCAAGAGGTTCTTTTATTGTTGAGAATAGTTTTTGATATCCTAGGTTTTTTATTATTCCAGATGAATTTGCAAATTGCCCTTTCTAATTCAGTGAAGAATTGAATTGGAATTTTGATGGGGATTGCATTGAATCTGTAGATTGCTTTAGGCAGGATGGCCATTTTTACTATATTAACCCTGCCAATCCATGAGCATTGGAGATCTTTCCATTTTTTGAGATCTTCTTCAATTTCTTTCTTCAGAGACTTGAAGTTTTTGTCATACAGATCTTTCACCTCCTTAGTTAAAATCACACCAAGGTATTTTATATTTTTGGTGACTATTGTGAAGGGTGTTGTTTCCCTGAATTCTTTCTGCTCCTGTTTATCCTTTGTGTAGAGAAAGGCCATTGATTTGTTTGAGTTAAATTTATATCCAGCTACTGCACTGAAGCTGTTTATCAGGTTTAAGAGTTCTCTGGTAGAATTTTTAGGGTCACTTATATATACAATCATATCATCTGCAAATAGTGATATTTTGACTTCTGCTTGTGGACGTTGTACATCGTGGTGCGCACTAGGCTCCGCACCACGATGTACAACGTCCACAAGCAGTAGTCTTGCACACTTTATATGCCCCATACAGGGGAATGCCAGGGCCAAGAAGTGTCAGTGAATGGGCAGGGGAGCAGGGTGGGGGGGGTATAGGGGACATTCGGGATAGCATTTGAAATATAAATGAAGAAAATATCTAATAAAATAAGTTTAAAATAAGATTAGGGAGGAGATAGCTAGCAACAAGACTGTTTGAAAAAAGCTGTGTACAAGCCTATTATTTTATAAGCTTCACATACACCCCCACCAAAAGAGAGAGCGTTATCTACTGAACTCATCAACTGAGCCCATTTTGATTTCATTGTCTCTGAACTTTAAATTGTTTTCAGTATTTTGTTGAATGCCAAACTTAACAATGATTTATAGTCACTCCAGGTACTACTCATTTTGAGTTACTTGCATTTTTAAATTTATCCTTTGAATTCATTTAAAAAATTATCTCTACTGAACTTGTGAATACTTTTTGTGATAAGTTTGTTATTAACAGTCTTCTCTTTTTAGCTGGGCCTCTTATGGTATATATATATATATATATATATATATATATATATATATATGTCAGATACTTTTTAGATGATGTCCTTTCAAATACAAGCTTTTAAGAAGAGGTTTTACTCTTGGCAGCATGGTTCATGAAAGCTGGACAAGACCATAAGAGTTGCTTCTTGCTCTCTTGGTTTTCACTTTCTCTTGCCTCTTTGTGAGATTCTGCTTTGCACTTTTGTTTCCTAGTTAGCCAACTAGATGAGCTACTTTAGCCATTTTCTGACTGCCTTGTTTCCTGGATCTCTGTTAAATTCTGCATGGGCCACTGTTTGTTTCAACAAAAAAAATGGAAATGTGTTTGATTCTTACTAAATTAATCAGCTTTAATTGGGGAAATAATGGACTTTTGTAATTTCTCTCTGCTCTACATTAAATGTGTTCCCATTAGCAGCAAAGTGGCTGGGTTTTGTGTCTAGACTCATGTACTAAAGATGCATTTGCCTTTCCTGGGTGCAGCAAGAGTTCAAGGGTTATTGGTAGAGAATAAGAAGAGGGTCAGGAAGAAATGTAGACAGAAGCTAAAATAGACTTCCCCTTATGTGAAACAGTAATTTATCAAAAAAAAAAAGTGCTTCTCAATTTTTCCTGTCATTAGTTAGCTTTTGGTTTCCTGTTAAATTTCCAAATTGATTCATTATATAATATTATCATAAAACTGGTCATCAAGGTTCCAAACTTCAGAATGAATGCTGGCTTTTAGCAACATGTTACTATCTCACAGTCTAAATCTTCATTTCATCTCCAGTCTCCCACTACTGCTTCTCTCTAAATGCTTAAAATTGCTGAGTGACTGTGGACTTCTGTTTCCTCTCCTTAACTGACCTCAGTGGGTTCCTCCATACTTTCCCATTTTCAATCATTATCCCCTGGGAACTAAGGACCCAATTATGTGTATAAACTTTACCAATCACCCAATTTGACCAGACAGTTTTGTATTGTTGTCTCATTTCATGCTATGCTAGCATAGTCAACTGCCAGACTATGATTTTTTTCCTTCACTTGAGGCAGCTCAACTCTTGCCTGTTATTTTGGTGACATAGCCCATTGTGAAGAGTCTTCCTGGGAACAAGTACATGTCAACTGTATACCTGCACTTTTCACGAAAACTCTTTATTTTACTTTAGTTTTCTGTTTTGTTTTGTTTTTTTTTATTTCTTATGATTTAACAGTGGCACACTGTACCCCACCTACAAGCAGAAATCTTATTGTAGGTACCTACCTCTGAACAGCATGTGTCTTAGACACATGGTTTTGTTCAATGAACTTGCATAGGATAGCAGAGAAATGGACAATTTCACAGAAAGAGAAAACAAGTGGTTTTATGTATTGAAAATAGCTACTATTGGTTTTTCATCAAGGAATAAATC
Source organism: Mus pahari (assembly GCF_900095145.1). Lineage (NCBI taxonomy): Eukaryota > Metazoa > Chordata > Mammalia > Rodentia > Muridae > Mus > Mus pahari. The sequence continues at coordinate 64,600,945 of NC_034590.1, forward strand.
AATATATCAGTTATTCTCACAAATTTATGAAAAAATATTATTTTTATTTCTCTGTTCCATATTATGCTGACTTTCATTACATTAAATATAGCTGTAGAAATATATAAGGATCTATGTATATAGTTATTTTGTATCTCTATATATGATATCTAGTCATTTTGGAATAATTTCAGAGAACTAGATGACGATAAGCAGTCAATATTATTGTCTTCTGAAAGAACCATTTAATAGAAGAAATAGTTTTATTAGTGATAAAAATTATTTAATTAAACTATTAATATTCTAGAAGTTTCCAACTACACATCTTTTAAAAATTTAATTATATATTTTACTTATTCACTTTAAATCCTGTTCATTGCCTTCTTCTGGGTCACAGTCCCCTACTACCCTTGCCTCTGTCCCCTCCTCTCCTTCTCCACTGAGCATATAGGGGTCCCCTGGGCATCCTTCCACCCTGACAACTCAAGTCTCTTCAAAACTAATATCTTCCTCTCCAACTGATGCCAGACAAGGCAGCCCAGATAGAAGACTATATCTCACGTACAGGCTTTTGTGATATCCCTCTTTCTAGTTGCTTGGAACCCACAGGAAGATCAAGTTGCAAATGTAGTACATATGTGCCAGGAGGTCTAGGTCCAGCCCGAGCATGTTCTCTGGTTTGTGGTTAAGACTCTGAGAGTCCCAAGGATCCAGGTTAGTTGACTATGTTGGGACTCCTGTCTCTTTTGGGGCCTACATTCCTTCCTCCTATTCTTCTATAAAAGTCTCCAAGCTCCATCTACTGTTTGGCTGTAGGTATCTGTATCTGTCAGATGGAGGCTGGATGGAGCCTCTAGAGGGCATCATGAAAGCATAACAGAGTATCACTAATAGTGACAGGGATTGATGCTTGCTCATGGGATGGGTTACAAGTTGGGCAGGAATTGGTTGGCCATTCCCTCAGTCTCTGCTCTATCCTCTGTCTCTGCATTTCTTGTAAACAGAATAATTTCCCAGTCAACTGCACATCTTAATCCAAGGCTATGATTACAGTTCAGATTTTAATTTATTGGGAATAGGCTGCCATTTAGAATAGTTCTCAAAAATAGTTTACAGATATTAGTCCTGACTCCACTAAGTATGCCATACTAACCAAGTTTATTATAGAAACTAGTGCTCTTATGACAAGACAATGTTGAATCCAAATATCTAATTTAATAAAAATATGCATTTACAGTAAGAAGTCTTATGTATCACTCCTTAGACAGACATCTCTGAAGATGTGAAATTTTGTTTCAATTTTTTCCTCTTTATCATTAGTTTTCCAATTTTCCTCTTGTTTATCTAGTTGCAAACTACTTCCAAGTGCATCAGAAAAAATTTGTTCAGAAGTTGTACTAAAAACTAAGGCATGACCATAAGATTTACAACTTGCCATAGTTTCTAACTAAACATGATGAATTATTACAAATAACTAAAAGTATAGAAGGATACTAGGGCCAATCATTATATGTCTCTGACTTTAAAGAAGTACTTTGAAATTAATATTTCTATGTAAACCAACTTAGCAGAGTAGGTTTCTTTATTGACGATTTTGAAAATTACTATTATTGGAAGAAAATCAGTATTCAGTGCTTCTTGACTAACAGTATCCATGAGAATAAGGGGATTGTACATTTCTTAATGTTCTTTCTCTAATAGATTCTTCAATACTAATGATTATCTGGAGCAGTCCCTAATGTTACCTTTTCCAAGAGTATTACCCTATTAACCTAACTATACTTTAGATGCAGCCTTAGTAAAGTACATGCATGTTCTAAGATTCATCTGTAGTGATTAGTAAAATATGTTTATTATAAATATACAATATTGGATTCATTTCTACAGACAAATAGATATACAATAATTAGAATGGAGAAACTTTCCAACTTCATTGCGTGCAATATAACCTATGCTTGCCTGTGTATCTTTCCAATCACTTCTTTCCTCATTTTTTCTTCTGTATTCAGAAGCTTTTTCACACATTAGGTATTATTAGTTTTTCTATCATTATTCTTTTTTTTTTAATATTTTTTTAGCAATGGAAGAGTGTTCCTCTTTCTCCACATCCTCGCCAGCATCTGCTGTCACCTGAATTTTTAAAAATATTTTTATTATTATTTTCTTTATTTACATTTCAAATGCTATCCCGAAAGTTCCCTATACCCCCACCCCCAACCCTGCTCCCCTAGCCACCCACTCCCACTACTTGGTCCAGGCCTTCCCTTGTGCTGGGTCATATAAAGTTTGCAAGACCAAGGGGCCTCTCTTCCCAGTGATGGCCGATTAGGCCATTTCCTGCTACATATGTAGCTAGAGACACGATCTCAGGGGGCATAGCCTCACAAGAGGCCGCAATATCAGGGTCCCTTCAGCAGAATCTTGCTGGCATGTGCATTAGTATCTAGGTTTGGTGGCTGATGATGGGATGGATTCCTGGATGGGGTAGTCTCTGGATAGTCCATCCTTTCATCTTAGCTCTAAATTTTGTTTCTGTACCTGTATCCTTTCATGAGTATTTTGTTCCTTATTCTAAGGAGGAATGAAGTATCCACACCATGGTCATCCTTCTTGGTTTTCTTGTGTTTTGCATAATATATCTTGGGTATTCTAAGTTTCTGGGCTAATATCTGCTTATCAGTGAGTGCATATCTAGTGACTTCTTTTGTGGTTGGGTTACCTCACTAAGGATGATAATAAACTTTGAGGTTGCTTGTCTCAAAGTCATGTGACGATCCCACTTTTTTTTTAATTAATGACATTTGTTCAGCATATCTTTCTTCCTGACTTTTGTTACTTGAAATTTTTATTTAAAATGGATTTGTAATAGATATATGATTTTATCTTTTTGTTCATTTCTCCCAATCTCTGTTTTTGAAAATTGGTATATCATATGGAGTTAAGTTTAAAACCAATTAATAATTGAATTCACATATGTCATCTTTGAGGTATTTTGTATTTATTGTGCTTTTTGACTCTTTGTTGAAATTGAAACTTCTAGACATGATTAACTCTCTCATATGTGAGGAGTTCAATCATAAAATAAACCATAAAGAGCCTTTTCATTCAATACATTATGCTAGGACACAGAAAGGCAAGGCTGTTTATTACCCAGGAAGGAAATCTACTTCAGACATGAGATCTGCATCCCCAGTAATCTACCATCTAGTCACTATGAATGTCAGAAACACATGCTTCCTAAAGGTCTCTATCCTTTGGTGTTATAGCATTCCAATAATATAACCAACATAAAACATCCCAATATAATCAGTCACTTTCTCACATAGTGTTCTGAACAGTCTATATGGTTTCCACACTGTAATATACTGTGAATAAACTCCAGCCTTCATGTGTTGGTATGGCATTTGGGACTGACAGAACATTCTATAAAATGCTTATTAACTCTTGAGACCTTTAACTTGGGGTCTGATCTTAATGTTTATTTCCTTCCAGCTGCATCTTTCCTTGTCCTTCCCTCTTCTGAGTTGAAAATTTCTTATTCCTTCGAATCCCAATCTGTTATTATTTTGCTTTACATGTATGTATATGATACAAGAGAATGAAAGGTCCTTGGTAAGAGGTGAATCCATTTCCTTCTGTAGAGAAAACATTTGAATCATATCTCTTTAGTCTTTCCCATTGAAGACCATACTTTTTTCATGGACAAAGTCATGGGTACTTTTGACAACGGGTACTCCTATTTCCCTGAGAGTTTGTGGCTCTTGAGTAAGAGAACCTCACTAGCTCTATCTCTCAGTTAATCTTTTCTAGGTTTCACATGATGGTTTACCCAAAGAATCCAATCCTGAGATCACAGGTTCATTTTCACTACTGAAGCAATGCCATTATTTCTGAGCACTAATTCAGTGCTTAGATTTTATTTTGATAATTAAAAATAACTCAGTACTTGCTAACCATGAACAAGGTTACTCTCTCATTAAGTCTCTGAAAGCATATTTGACTGGCCCAGGGTTATATTAAAAATAGCCCTTGGTACCCTAGCTGCCAACTTAGATGATACTAAAGGACCCTTAGTTAGCTAAATGAGATTTGTTGCTATTAAAGTTGTTATAAAAAAATCATTGCATTACACCTCTACCTTAACCTTGCAGAGATTTTATTTAAGTGATCTCAAGAGACTAGAATCCTTTGGATAATGCTTTGTTCACTTGGAAAAATGCAAGAAAATATATCCAATAATAAGAAAAAGGTGGAATAATATATGAAAAAGTTTTGAAATGACTGATCAAATCGGTTCCAAATAACTGACTTTTTAATCTATCCAATTGGTAATTCTAATGATAGTATACTCTCCACTGAACTGTCTTCTGTTTGAATACACCAATTATGAATGCATACATAATTAACAATTTTTGAGTGTATAGCATTAGGCTTTATTTGCTTGCTACCTTTTTGACTCTTAGTTTTCTAACTTATAAAACTATTTTCCAGAACTTGTGCAGGAGTCAGGTAGTAGCAGAACATTGATTGTATTCAAGGCCTTCCATGAATTCTGGAACAAGCCTTGCTAGGCCCTGCTGACTAAACTGCGGGGCTCTTATCTTCTCTGAGGGTAATAAAACTGCTATTAGGCCTCCACGATAGGAATGAAATATGTGAGCTGGCAAGAGTCTCAGATATCGTGCCATCTCAACTCTGCATTTTACAGATAAGGAAACAAATTTATAGTCTTAGTTACTAGATGGACAAACAAGTGAGAGCTACGAATGCACCTAGAGTCTCAAAATAAATCACTGGGTACTTAATGCATTCCATGTTCTGTACTAGGCACAAAGGTTCTGAACTGAATAAGAAATTCATTTCTTCCCTTGACACTTGAGTATCTGTAATCAGCGAGTGAATCATTGCAACATATGGAAGGCACATGAATCTTTCTGGACATGAGCTCAGCTCTGCTTCTTGCCAGCCCTGCTGCAGCATGTATCCTCTTTCAGCCAATGCCAGAGTTACCACCAATGCCTAGAAATGACTTGGCCTGTCAAAAGGACAGAAAGGAGTTTAGAGTCAGAAGATCCAAGTGTTACCTCGCTCCAATCATGTCTATGTAGGAAGTGAGTGTAGTCTTGGGCAGGAGGAGTTTTGAGTGAATGTGCACTGTTTGACATGGGCTGCTTATGTCAAGAATCAAGGCCCCAGACACAGGAGTAATTAGCAAAGCCTTTTCCTTCCATCAGACACAGAGGCTATGTTCTAAGTACAAGCTCTGACAGTGTATGCAAGTGTTAGTATTTATGAATAATTGACCAGTCTTCAAGGAACCTAACTACTGCAGCTTCCTCCTCTGGAGCATTTGGAGTTAGAAACTGTTCACCTATAGAGACCTTCTACTGAGATTAGCTAACTCTTCTCCTCGTTGTTGTTCCTAATAAATACAGCCAGGTTGCAGTTTGTTGTGTTACCAGTGTCACCCCATCAAAATGCACACAGCCTGCATGAGTCTAACTTTCCTGGATATGTGTGTGTGTGTGTGTGTGTGTGTGTGTGTGTGTTGTCAGTTCTTTGTTTATTCACTTACCAACCCAGGTCACATTTCTGGGTCCACACCATGCTGGGCATGGTACTTCTAGATCTGTTTCTTGTTAAATTATTTTCACCTTTTTTTTTTGCGTACCTCATTGTGTTCCATTAAAAACTAACATGGGAGGATGTTATTATTAATGCTATGTGTTGACTCTGCTCTCTTGAAGAGAAAACTGAATGAAGGAGAATAAGTTTAGTCTATAGATGCAAAAACAAACTTCTATAGTATATCTTTATATTATAATATTTGTTTTAATTTTTAAGAGTATAATAAAATTACAAGAGTTCCATATATATAGTTGTTCTGTAAATTGTTACTTGTATGTATGTTGTCAGGGCTAGCCATTCAATATTTGATAACCAATTTATTTGCTCTTCCCTAAAGAAGACCATTTCTCTTCCTCTCAGTATCATTAGTTTTTTTAGTTCTTTATGTAGTGGGTTCTTTTATATAGAGAAATTCAGGTCATATAGTAAAACAAATGAAACAAATGTTTAAAAAATTAAATCTTAAGTAAATTGCGTTTGGGGACCTGTTTAGAGTGAGAAACTCTACAATGTGGAACTTGAACAAGAGAAAAAAACCATAAAGTTATTGTTACATCTCTATTTATGGTTAGTTATACTAAGACTTCTCAATAATATTACCTTCCAGAAAAATGTACACATAAACATACACATTGATGACATTTCTTGTGGCCATCTCTTAACTTCAGAATTATAAAATATTGAATACACACACACACAGTAGACATACTCTGTCCAATATGTCATATATATACTTTGTATGAGTGTGTCATTCCTTTACATCCAGTCTTCTTGTCTGTTTCCTTTTGCTGTAATACAATATACAGTACTTGGAGATGTATAAGGTTTTGTAATTTAAAACTGTGAAGTTTAAGAAGTAGAGGGATATGTCACCAGCAACTACTGGTGATCTTCTTGCTGACTTTTAACACAACAAATAGACTCACATGGTAATACAGAGAAAACAAGCAAACAAATTCTCTCTCCTCTTTTCCCCCTCTCCTTATAATGCCAGTAGTGTTCTTTTCTTGATGGGCATGTATAACCCTAACCACACTTCAGAAAGCTCACTTTCAATCAACACATAAATTTGGGCATTCAGTTTCTAATATTTGACATTATGTGAGCATATTCAAAACATCACATTCAGTATACTTAACCTACCTCTGTGGCATCATTGCTATAAAAATTTCATGAATGTTATTCACCACAGCAAAGCAAGTAAACTTGAAGAACACTGTGGCTAATAAATGACAATCTATCTGCTCATATATTAGCCTCCTGCCTTCCAATGGACAGACAGTTTCAAGGACATGAAGTATGTGTCTTCTGTTTTGCTTCTCTGTGTAATACTGTCTTACTCCATTACTAATGATCTTAAATTCATCATAGTTTCTTCAGGAAGCCATTATACTTGCCTATAGGAGGACAATGTCTAATAAAAGAAAATACAACCTTACCTAGCCAATTGAAGATGGGGGAAATGTCAAAGAGTACAAAAGCTATTCTTAGGAAATCTATAGGTTTCAGGAAGCTGTGGTCTCAGATAGCTACAGCACCAAGTACATCTCAGTACTAGGCTTCTAAATCAACAGGGAAGTCTTTGTTTCTATCTCTCAAAGTCAATATGCCAAACCATAGGTTCAACAGGAGAAGGGCAGCTTGTTTTGTATTTTATTTTCTAAGTCTCCCAGAGCCACACTTCATGATTGAGCTTGAATTGAAATCATACTATCAAGAAATTTCAGAGCATGTGACTTCGTGTATATGTTCCTCTCACTGTAGATCCAGATTTAGAAATATGAAAGGTGGTAGTGCAAAGCAAAAATTTCCAGAATGATTCTGTTTTGAGATCAATAGTACCTTTCTTTTACTGTTTCTATTTATTTTCTTTAAAAAAATAAAGATTTAGGACTAGCATGTAACTGGAGCAAATTCTCACAAACAGAAACATCAATAATATTTATTTGCAGCACTGGTGTCAAGGTTCTGCCTTTATCTGATACTTATTGGCTCTAAAATGAAGAGACTGGCTAGAAGATCTTTTAGGTATGATTACTACTACTACTACTACTACTACTACTACTACTACTACTACTGATAATAATAACAAACAATATTTTGGAAACTATGTTTTCTAATATTTATTATAGTTTTTGGTGTTTTAGCCAGAACCTCATATATGCAAATGATGAATAAATGTATACAGTACATTTAGCTTATAGCATCTTAAATTATGAAGGGAACCACTGAGCATACAAATGGCACTATAGTGCAACAGAACTTCTGCCATCATTTGTATGTCCCATTGTTATTAGATTCTGTGTACTACTTATATTTCAAATTAATGAGTAATTAGAAAGGACAATATAGCTGTCTCCTGAGAGTCTCTGCCAGTGCCTGACAATTACAGAAGAGGATGCTCACAGCCATGGACTGAGCAAAGGGTCCCCAATGGAGGAGCTAGAGAAAGGACCCAAGTAGCTGAAGGGGTTTGCAGCCCCATAGGAGGTACAACAATATGAACCAGCCAGGACCCTCAGAGCTCCCAGGGACTAAACCACCAACCAAACAGTATACACGGAGGGACTGAAGACTCCAGCTGCATATGTAGCAGAGGATGGCCTTGGGGGACATCAGTGAGAGGAGAGGCACTTGGTCTTGTGAAGGCTCTATGCCCCAGTGTAGGGGAATGCTAGAACAGGAAAGTGGGAGTGGGTGGGTTAGTGAGCAAGGAGAGGGGGGATGGGATATGGGGATTTTCATAGGGGAAATGAGGAAAGGGGATAAAATTTGAAATGTAAATAAAGAAAATATCTAATAAAAATAAAAAAGAGCCAGGCATTTTGGTGCATGCCTTTAATCCCAGCACTTGGAAGGCAGAAGGCAGGTGGATTTCTGAGTTTGAGGCCAGCCTGGTCTACAAAGTGAGTTCCAGGACAGCCAGGACTACACAGAGAAACCCTGTCTTGAAAAACCAAATAAATAAATAAATAAATAAAAATAAAAATAAAAATAAAAGGAATTTTATGATAAGGAATTAGTAAGGAATTAGTTACCTTAATTCTAAAATGGTACAATTATTGAAAGAGTCAGTTTTTATAGCTTCTAAAAGAAACTATTAATAAATATTTCATAAATTTTAAAGATAAACACAAAGAGAAATAATTATCAATAAAATTATCATAAGAAAAATGATAGACACCAGAAAGGAAGCTATTATTAAATATTTTATATTTCCATACTTTACTATAATAAACTATCAGTTAACCACGAAAAAAGGAATAAATAAATAAAACTTTTATACATACAGATTGTAAATAAAAAATGTACTCATTAAGAAAAAAGAAAGGACAAAGATAGATATGGCTATCTTTAATTTGGCACAATTGTGTTTCAATCAAATTGAATTGAGTACTCAGCTTGCATTAGTCTAATTACTTTAACTGTTTTCGAATTTCTTCTGCATTGAATGCCTTCATTGTAACAAATAAATGTAATTAGGCATACCCAGACATATCTCGTATATTCTGGACTTTATTATTTTTAAATTTCAAGAAACCCAGTGCAGCTTATTTAAATGTTTAGCTTTGGATGAATTGTTTCGATTTGAAGATGGAAAAGGATTTCTTGTATCTTACATTAGTTGACTACACTCATCAAAAGGCTAGTGATTATTCATACATACATACATATATATAGAGACACATGCAGAGACACTGACATAAGCATAGAGACATATAACATAGATACTCAAACACAGTAACACACAGATACAGACAAATATAGAGACAAAAGACATACAGATACAAGATACACACAGACATAGAGAGAGACAGACAGAGATATACACACACACAAAGACACACATAGATACAGATGAACACACAGACACACAGACAAACCTACAGATACACACAGAGAGACATGTATACACAGACATACACACAGACAAATACACTCACAGCCATGCGCATGCGCACACACACACACACACACACACACACACACACACACAAACATACCAGCGCACACACTCGAGTTTCTAAATCCAACGAAATGTAAATTATCCTTTAAAATACAGTAATTTCCATATTCTTCCCTAGCCAGATAAGTAAATGGGTTAAGTATATTACAATTTTTGTTTTAACTCTGAATGACAATAAACGTTCACAAAAGCAAAAGTTGTAAAGATGCTTAAAATTAACAATTAAACAGGGAGAATGATGAAGAAACCCCAAATCTGTAGATTTATTTATATTATTCTATGATTTTTTTAAAAAAAATGGATGAATGTGCTTGCCTGCATGTGTGTATATATATATATATATATATATATATATATATATATATATATATATATATATACCATACATATGCAGCCAATGAAGGCAAGAAAGGGTGTTGAACCCCCTGAAATTGTAGCTACCTATAGTTTTGGCAGTCATACTTTTTGGGCGTTCCTGGAATATAGATCCTCTAGGAAGCAGTAAGTTTCCTTAACATTTAAATCATCTATCCAAACTGGACTTTATTTTAAAAATTATGCACTTTTATCTTTGGCAGGTAAGTGAGTATGAAGATGTGTTGAGTACGAAGTTCAGCATTTGTGCTAACTAACATCTGACTTTCTGGTCTAAGTAAAAGGTTCCTAGAAGCCAAAGTGTAAAGTGTTCTATTCCCTATCCCCCACTGGGGGTCTCTTTCCTGCCTGTAGTCCAATATGAGAAATAAAATAAAGCAATCCTTATGTTCAGAGAATATATGGAATTGTATGAGTGATATTCTTCACTGTTGTGACAAATACATAGCCTATGAATAGAAACTTAGAGAAGAAAGGAAGGAAGGAAAGGAAGGGAGGGAGGGAGGGAGAGAAAAAGGGAGGGAAGGACAAAAGGAGGGGAGAAAAGAAGAAATTTATTTTTGAGCAAAAATTGATGACAGTCTGCCATGGTAGGGAATATGGGAATTTGAGACAGTTGTTCACTGTTGGCTGCCAGAGCAAATGTAATATATACTGTTACCTGAATTACAAAAATAATGGAATTGACTCAGTTCACATTGCCTTTGATTTCAAGGAGCAAAGAATGATAAACTGTTGAATATTGGTTCTCTACTTGCTTTTTTCTGGTCTAGTGTTGTACTGGCTAGCTTTGTGTCAACTTGACACAGCTGGAGTTATCACAGAGAAAGGAGCTTTAGTTGGGGAAATGCCCCCATGAGATCCAGCTGTGGGGCATTTNCTCAATTAGTGATCAAGGGGGAGAGGCCCCTTGTGGGTGGGACCATCTCTGGGCTGGTAGTNTTGGATTCTATAAGAAAGCAGGNTGAGCAAGCCAGGGGAAGCAAGCCAGTAAAGAACATCCCTCCATGGCTTCTGCATCAGCTCCTGCTTTCTGACCTGCTTGAGTTCCAGTCCTCCATCCTTTGGTGATCAACAGCAGTGTGGAAATGTAAGCCAAATAAACCCTTTCCTCCCCAACTTGCTTCTTGGTCATGATGTTGTGCAGGAATAGAAACCCTGACTAAGACAAGTGTCATACAGTTATTTACATTACATTTATTCACACCACCACATGTCCCCTGAAATAATTATTGATGGTTGTGAGCAACCATGTAGATTCTGAGAACTGAACCCAGGACCTCTGAAAAAGCATTCAGTGCTCTTAACTGCTGTCTTGAACACTCTCTGTACCTCCAGAGGATCGAAATTCAATTCCTATCATGGATATCAGATTTCACAACTGCCTTTAACTCCAGCTCCAAGGAAGGGATCCAGTATCTTTTTATGCCCTCCATTTGCACCCATTTTTATAAGCCATTTACACACACACACACACACAGGAGAGAGTGGAGAGTCAGAGAGAGAGAGAGAGAGAGAGAGAGAGAGAGAGAGAGAGAGAGAGAGAGAGAGAAGGAAAATAATTTTAAATTATATGAGGAGAGTTTTGTAATCATAAAGCTTGGAGATGCTTCTGGAAGTCCCAGACATATGGTATTATTCTAGTCTCTCACTTTTGACTCTAGTAGAACTCAATATTTGCAAATGATTAAACATCCTCTTCCAGAGAATAGAATTATGTGTTTTGGACACATTGAAATTAGACTCATCATGTGATCTGCTTTAGCTAAGGAAACAGAAGCAGGGACATTATTTGACCCGAATCTTCCTCAGGGAAGAGCATATCGCCTGGTTATCCAATACTAAAGAGCAAGCCTTAAGAACAGGTAACAACATTTTGCTGGTTGAGAAGTTTATATTTATGTAATTAGGAAAAAATATATAACATTATAATTTCAAAACATAAGTAAAACATATAAAAAAAACCCTCATGATTAAAGATGACTTACAGAAGAAAGTAGTATTTATATTTACAGTTCCAGAGAGAATATCTGTATTGATAGAGGTAGCATGTCAACAGAAGATAGGAGCAAGAAGCTTAGAGCTCAGTTCTTCAACTGCAAGCACAAGGCAGAGAGAGAGAGAGAGAGAGAGAGAGAGAGAGAGAGAGAGAGAGAGAGAGAGAGAGAGAGAGAGAGAGAGAGAGAGAGAGAGAAATGAGGGGGGTGTTAGAAGTGGGCAAAGATATAATCTTGTCCATGGTGACATATTTCCTATGTCAAGGCTCAGTACCCTAAATTTTCCATAACTTCCCAAAAGAATGTCAGCAGCTGGGAGTCTAATACACATAAACATGAGCCTATGGAGGACATTTTTCACTCAAACCATCACAGAGTTGTTTAGACATTGGAAATTGTTACCCAGTGATAACACAAGTCAAGTAAGTAACACATAGATGCTGGACACTAAAGCAAGCACACCCTTCCAAAGAGCACATAGCAATGGATTAGCCAATTTCCACATATAAAAACATCCTTAGGAGTAACATGTAAACACTGGTTTGGGGGATGAAATAATGATATTTTATTCTTCAGAGAATATAATTTGCTTTGTCTGCAATTGAGAGTTTAATGTTATTTAATTCTACATACTAAAGCTGAGCAAACTTTTTCCTTGGTTGGAGCCCAATGCATCCATTTGTCTTGGGTTGTAAAAGATAATGTGGAAAGCTAAAGGTAAGCTTCAAAACTGTCAGGACTCTGTCTTCCACGACCACATTTCAGAGACTGCACCTTTTGTGTTACGGAAGATTTATTCAAAGAAAATGACATTATAAATTACTTTGTTGCCTCCCTTTTATCCTATTAATGTATTATTGTTAAAAGTATTAGGTGTTGATTAGATATAATGACTGCTAATGATCATATCTACCAAATTTAGGCAGATGTTAAGGGACTCCTTCCAAAGTATACCTCCTGTGATCAATCCCAAGGGAAGCTAGTGAAAGACAGCCAGAGTTTTCTGCATTCACCATAATAATGAAATTGCTGTGACCTAAAGAGGCAAATTAATGTCTATAGCGCATGTTTTGCCTCAAGCTCAGGCTGGAAACGACAGATGCTAAGTGCTTTAAGGTATAATGCAAATTATTTTTAGAACTGTCAGAAAACTTGAAGAGATAAGGATTTTCAGCGGACAGACAGTGGTGTAATATTGTCAAATAGTTGTTTTAGAGCCAGAAACATCTCAGAGATATGTAAATCCAACCTTACCCTGTGAGATTATTAATGTATTAAAGTCAAGCAAGGCACGTGGAAACTCAACTCAGATTGGTGTTTTTATTTTGTACTTGGTCTTCTAGATTAAGGATAAATTGCATATATATCTATATCTATGTCTGTGTCTGTGTGTATGCTTATATATATTTGTGTTTGTGTGTATAATTCAACAAGTCCCATTTAATTCTGCATATGTATTGAATATTTATGTGAAACATACTAAGAAGCATTAAATTATAATCCAGAATACGAAATCTTGCCATTTTAGCTACTGTAGTAAATCAAATGTAAAGAAAAACAGATTGAATCTAGCTATCCAAAAAAGAACAGAAATCAGCATATTCATATTTGAAGGCAAAAATATATGGTTATTTCACAATTCTTGCATGGTAGCATAGCTGTGTGCATATATATATATATATATATATATATATATATATATATATATATGTGTGTGTGTGTGTGTGTGTGTGTGTGTGTGTGTGTGTGTGTAGTTTAAAATAGCTCTTGCATGCTTGCAGCTCTTTTATCCCATCTTAGGTGTCATATCAGAACAGGTTCAGTCAGTTTATGGGTCTCCATTTTCCATGCAGAGCCTAACATCAATCTTATAGTGAGTGATTCGGTGTTCACTTGAGCCTACCTTTTCAGCTTTTTCTATCACTGTCTATTTGGTCTAGCTTTGTTTTCACTTGATTAAAATTGTTTAAAAATCATTAATTATATTCATATATCTGTAAAATCAGAGCCCAAATCTTTTGTAGTTGATATAGCTTAAAAATATTTTTTACATATTCTTAAAATAATCATTTAAAATTTTTCTATTATGAAGAAGTGTATCATGCATTAGTGTAAACATATTTCTAGATCTTTCACCTCTATATATTCTGTTGCTACAATTTGGATGAGTGCCCAGAAGTTTGCATTTTTCACTAAGAGGCACTTGTAAAATGGGAGTACATTAACGACATTTTCTTTTATTTTCTTTTTTCTTCTTTTATTGGAAATTTTATTTATTTTCATTTCAAATGTTATCTCCCTTCCTACTTAAACCCCCTATTCCCTCCCACATACCTCCAGCGTCTTTGAGAGTGTTCCACAACATATCCACTCACTCCTGTTTCAGCACTTTAGCATTCCCCTAATCTGGGTCATTGAGCCACAGGACCAAGGGCCTCCCCTCTTATCTTATTGATGCCAGATAAGGCCATACTCTGCTACATATGCAGCTGGATATCGAGCCATGGATCCCTCCATGTGTACTCTTTGGTTTGTAGTTTAGTCCCTGGGAGCTTGGGGCTTCTGGTTGGTTGTTATTGTTGTTCTTCCTATGGGGTTGCAAACCCCTTCAGCTCCCTCAGTCCTTACCCTAACTCCTCCACTGGGGTCCCCATGCTCAGTCTGATGGTTGGTTGGTTGCATCTGCATCTGTATTGGTCAGGCTCTGGCAGAGCTTCTCAGGGGACAGCTATACCAGGCTCCTGTCAGCATGCACTTCTTGGCATCAGCAAGAGTGTCTGGGTTTGGTGTCTGCAGATGGGATGGATCCCTAGGTGGGAAAACCAATGTTATTTTAATACCTAATGTATTAGAATGAATTTATTTGAATCAATAATTTTCTGTTACCTTAATTTCTAACTTGATGGGTCAAGCTTATTAAATGCCCTGTACAATAATGTGGTGCAATGAAACATGACATATTCCTATTATTCTGTCCTATAAAGACATTTTCCTCTAGTTTTTGACCTTGTTCCTTAGGCTGAAGCCTCAGGCAGAAAGTTATAAGACCAGAACTGTCTTTCATTATGTGACTTTTGAGCATGTAGTTGTTACTACTATCTGTTAGTAAGCAGCTTATATCATATTATTCCACTTTTCCTATTCTCTGACCAATGGTTTATCCTCACTGATATGGAATCCTTGTAAGTCTTCAATCTTACAACCTACTCTTTGACACAGAATATAATTGGGTCACTAGAACTTGACATCCTCACTAATTTGAAATTAACTTAGAGGTTCTTAAGCACACCACGGAGTATAAATCAGCTTTATATTTCATCCTGACTGAAAGGGAAGAACTTCTCCTGGGAGTGGTTTAACTTTGTACTATACACAAATAATGTGCAAGTTACAGTTTACTTTAAATTGGATTTTATTGTTAATACCTATATGGCTTACGGATGTCAAGAATTCCAATGTTCTTGCATTCATCACTTTTGTGCATTCATCCAATGAATATTCCTTCATTCACAATGTTAGGCATTTGGTTATAAAAACAAACAAAATGGCCTCTTTATTTATATTGCTTATAGAAGAATAAATAACATTCACAGGAAACAAGCACCTAAATGTTGTGATGAAAATGTACCATTTCCTAGAGTCATGGCCACACATGCACTTCACTGAACAGTACAGTAAGTCTTTTAAAATAATGAATTAACAGCTGTTGCCAGAAGTGTTGGGGTTTAGGGATACATAATTAGAAAAAGAGTGGGATCACATGTCTTGTCTGGTAACACTTAACTAGTCACCTAGGGAGAATGTGTTGACTAAAGGAATAAAAGAACTCCTTGATTGAAAGAACCTGATTGGGAGAACAATGAACATGATGGCAAACTCTGGTTAGGAACACTGAAGTTAAGGGGTTGGGCTTCCTCTGAAAGATGAGCCACTGGGTCCAACATGCACAGTGTCATAGTTTTGAGAAATCCCCTTTATTGTGCTGAGAAGAGCAGCAGTACAGAGGAGCCAATATGATAGATGGTAGTAGTTACCCAGGACAGCCAGAAAGTGGATGCTCGAGTAGATAGAAAGAGAGGAAATGGAAGAGGAGAGTTGATTATACAAACTTTGGCAACTGAATGAAGTTTGGAAACAAGGCATATGGAGGTGAAATCCATTCACTCTTTGTAGCTCTTTGGAGATAGATAATAATTTGATATTTCCTTCATCAGAAGAGTAAAATTAATTTTTCTTTGTACCTCCATCATCTCTGCTCTCTAGACAATAAAGTGTTGAGTCTTGTAGATTTCTTTACAGTGTTCTCTAGAATATTAGAGAGAAATCTCTGAGAATTAATGGATTTGGAAGTCTAAGATTATTGAGGAGGAGACACATTTCTCTACGAGTGAACAAAGAACAGATGCAAGATAAACAGTAATGATTTACTTAAAGTACCCTGTTCTCAATGGAACCCATCAGGGATGAAATGTAGAGTACCAGAAAGTTTCTAGAATTGATTCCAACTACACCTGCTTTAAGTGGGCAAGGAATCATGGACAGATAACAGTGGAATAGAGAATATATATGGCAAAGGTGATTTTTAATAAAATTTGTGTTTTTGATGACTGCTCCATGCAACCGGATTCAGGTGACTCTTGGATGAGGGAAAAAAATTGAAGAAAATCTTTTATAAGGAAACATTTTATCACCACAATGTTTATATTTGCATATTAGAGTACTTAAGAAGTATGATTTTTCTGGATTTAAAAATGTTAAATATGAGATTCTATTAGGTCATGAGTGTTAAAACAGCTGACCTGAAGCTGAAGTTGTTACTTTACCTTTAGGGAGATATATTTAATACTTTCACATTAGAAAAACAACTCCAACTAAAATGTGAAGGTGGCATTTTGTGCTCTTTTCTTCCTTTATTATCTTTTCCTATTAGTTTACTTCTCTTACAACATTTCTCTATTTTTCTCAAATTGTGTTTTTCCCCTCTCTGTGATTGAGCTGAAAAAAAAAAAAAAAAAAAAAAAAACCAACAGAGAAGCCGTGTGAAGGCATATTTTTACATTTCATAGGTTAGAAAATCTTCATTGTGTTAAGATTTGTTGAGTAACTCTTTACCTTGCTATTATGGTATCAAAGGGTAACTGACCTGGCTTCATGGATATAACCTGAAGCCCTTAGGTTTTCAAGATGCCAGGCTGTTCTCATCTTGGTTTTGTTTTTTGTTTGCTTTTGTTTTATTTTAATAAATGTTATGTTCTCATATTTAATTCTAACAGGTGAGCAAAGTAATATTATTTCCTGTGTTTAGTAACTTTATGAGACAAACAAACAGTAAAAGAATGAAGCAGGAAGAAATAAATGATATACCGCTCCTCTGCAGGGAAAGTATTAATTAAACTATGATGAGAAGGAAAAACTAATTATGATTGGAAGAATTAGAAACAGATTTTCTGGGCATGTAAGCCAGTGCTTGAAGAGTGAGGATAAACTTTGCCTTCCTAGGAGGTGAAGGAAGTATAATCTCTTTCACTTGTGATGAGCTAAGAGCGGGGAGTGAAGTGAGTTGGTAAAAGGCTTTGCCATGCAAAATGGGAAAAGGTGCGTGCATGTGTGTGTGTGTGTGTGTGTGTGTGTGTGTGCATGCGTGGGTTTGTATGTCTGATAAATTACAGCCTCTAATGTTACCTGGATCAGGAAGAGCTAAGAAAGATGTGCATATACTGTGTGAAAGGAAACACATAAGACAATATAGAAGCTGTTTAAAAAGGCAGAGATTTCTGGTTTGAAATGAAACATATAACTCTCCTTTCTGATATGTGTGTTTTAATTATATTGTTGAGCAAGTCATACATGGCTATCCTGATTAGTTTTGTGAACTAGATCTTCTGAGAAAGTGGTGTCCCAAAACTCCTAATATAACCCCTGAAATCATGCACCTTCCTTACTGAAGTTATATTGTGAACTAACATAACCTGCCCTTCATTAACTTACTTTCATAAAGTAGTTTGCAGCAACAGTGAGATAAGTTTATATTAGAAATATGACTTAAAGATGAATTGGGTTCACTTGTTTATGTTTGTATACCACTTAGAAGTTTTGACTAATAGTGTTGACTTTTCTGATTTGCCTCTTTGACCGTGAAAAGTACAGTGTGGCTTCATATTTAGAATTAAACAATACAGTGCATTCTGAAAAGTATCAGTGTCTCATTTCATCTATATTACTTGTCATTTTTTACACATAGCTTCTCCACGGTGCACTATAAAATTCCTGTTATCATTAGAATTTTCTCTGCTCTTCATATATTTTTTTCCTACACAAATGAACAGACATATAAAGGACTAATCTTACTGCATAATTAGCCCTGTATTTCTATTTCATCTTTACGGACTAGAGTTCTACAGACCTGGCAAAACATTTCATTCATTTTACATATGCACTGCTGCATAAATACTATGTGGATTAGTATACACATTCATGCACTTTTAAAAACAGTGAATAGCTCTTAGTTTTAGCTATCAATCCATGTATTCCCTATCTCACCCTCTTTCTGTCACCTTGCTGTTTTATCCTTCAGTTTTAGCACTTGCTTCCATTCATCTGTAATTAGCTACTTTGTCTTCACTTCCACACCTCTTTTAGAATGTTCTGAGACTTATGCATAGGATTTGTTTCTGCTATTTGATTGGTTGCTATTTTCTGTATTAGTTTCCAGTTGTTGCAAGGAAATGCTTACTTGATGAAGGATGAATATTACACTCACCCCTACCTTAGTTTAATATCTTGTTGTTATGTTTTTAAAATTATTTAACAAAATTTTATTCTCTCCTATACTACATCCTAACCACAACAGTTTCCCCTCCCTCCCCTTCCACAGGTACTCAGCCACAGATATTCTCCCCCAATCCCCTGCCTTCCCCTAGAAAAGTGCAGGCTTTACAGGAGACATCAACCAAATAAAGAATATCAAACTACAATAAGACTGGGCACATTCCATCACGTTAAGCTTACACAAGGCAAGCAGAATGGAAAAAAGAGCCAGGAACAGCCCTTGCCCCACTGTTAGGATTTAATAAGAGCACCAATACACTCAGCCATAACATATATGTACAGGACCTAAGACAGACCCCTTCAGGTTCTCATGAGTCCTGGTCTGTAAACTCTGTGGAACCTGTTCTCCTGGTCCTTAAACCCTTCGGGTCCTCCAATCCTTCCTTTCCATTCCAAGAAGGACTCCCCAAGCTCTGCCTAATATTTGCCTGGCTGTGGTATTATGTTTCTGCTCCCATCAGATGCTGCATAAAGTCTCTCTAGTTTCTTTGATGAAGATTCTGCCTGGCTCCAGTCTGAGCAGACTTGGCAGGGAGGACAAACTGTAAGCAGGTTTTGTGACTGAGTTGGTATTCCAATCCTTCCATTTGAGGTCGTCCCAGATTATGTATGTTGGCCAGTTCAGGTCCTGTGTCCCCCCATTATTAGAAGTCTTTGCTTGGGTTACTTTTGTAGATTCCGTGGCCTTTCCATTGTACTAGTTGTTATTGTTAAGAGTCAGAAAGTATTTGAAGCTGGATTAATGTGTCTGGGAGAAGCATTGGGGGGAGTTTCGGTAATGGAATGAACATGATCAAAATATATCTTACAAAATTTTTGAAAATAATCCTTTCTGAATTCTTTTTTTTTTTTTTTTTTTTCTGGTTTATTTTTTTTTTTTATTATTATTTTCTTTATTTACATTTCAAATGCTATCCCGAAAGATTCCCATACCCCTCCCCCCACCT
>NC_034590.1:64620676-64633991 GCF_900095145.1 Mus pahari
AACTTGGTCAAGGATGAAATAAAGAAAGAAATTAAAGACTTTCTAGAGTTCAACGAAAATGAATCCTTTCTGAATTCTATAATAATTTTTCTTTCTAAATTAGTCATTATACCAGGAAGAAAACACTGTCTTTTCGTTGATTCTCTTTTTCTCAATAAAGAACAATTAATCTTAATCAGGCTGAAAATTTTCTCATGATACACTTTCTTCCTCTGCATACAAAGTACCTACTATTTCTCTGTTGTGTTTCCACTGTTATATTCCACAAACAGTATGCAAAGCCTTGAGTGTTGTTCTCATGTTTTTAACTTTGTAAATAGCCTCCGTTTTATTGTAGGTACACAATGAGTACACGTGGCATTTGTGGATCTCTTTGTAGTCCACCCAATATGGTGTTTTCCTAACTGTCCCTAAAGCATTTTAAATTAGAGTGATTTCTAAACTACTGCTAGACTTTATCTCAGGGGGTAGACAAACATGAACAGAATAACATGGCTGAATAGTCATACTTTGAATGACCTGATCATTTTAGGAAAATAATCTGTGTGTTGCTATCAAACCAACATATTAGTAGATATGCTTGATCTATTATATATATTTCATATTTCAGGGATCTTATTGGAGAAAAAGCAGAAGAATACCTCTAAATAAAATGCACTAAAATGTCAGACACTCTTAAACAATTGTAAATCTTTCTTATGTACCTTTTTCATGAAATACACATTATACATATGTGTGTGATACACAGAATCTGTTCGCCTAATGATTGCAATTGTTTCTTATCTATAAACTTGTCAACAATGTCTCTTCATCCTGGTGATTTTGAGCTTCCTGATATTCCTGTAATGTATGTAAAAATATTCATTGCTAATCTAAACAAGAACATGATGACTCAGGGCATACAATAACTTTATTGATTCTTTTAAGCTACTGCTGTGTAATGTATTTTACAAATTAATAGCACTTACCACCACATGCCAAGCCAGCTGCCCTCCACCAATAAATATCAAGTTAAGAAAATTGAACAAACTGATTAAACAGCAGAAATATACAAGGACAATATTGCTAACCTGTTGTGTTGTTGGTACCGATGCGGCTATTTTCAGGGTTTCCAACTGCAACAATGTGAAATGCTCACACATTCCTCATGCTAATGGGTGAATAAATATATCATTATTTGTATTCCTTCCTATTTGTTTTCCATGTCTTAAAGTCAATCTTGTTTTAAAGCTATTTTCCTGGTAGCTCATTTTATTTCTTATAATCTTACTCCTAAGTCTGATCTCCAGCTTACTACAGCCCTTCACTTGTCTTGTGCATTCTATTCCCACATGATTCATTGTATTTGCTGAGGCTATTTACTCAGGAATTGTTCTTCATGCTATGAGTTCTCTGAGACAAACAAAGCAATGCATTTTACTTTTTTCTTTTTTTTTTTTTTTTTTTACAATTTTGATGATTCATGAATAGTAAATTTGACACTTACTCAATGACTCACTGTGAGATTTAAAGGATGGGGATTGATATTGATTACAAAAAGAGATTCAATTCAAGCTAATTATTCTCACAAATTGATGCCAGTATTTCGAAGACAATATTTACATTTCTATATATTCCTTGTTTATCAATAACGTCAATAGATGAATAGAACATTTTTTAACCTTCTAGACTTTCAGTAACAGGATTGTTCGTATTTGTAATCTGAATTAAAGAGTAGATATACAGCTCGAAACCATGTGAATATGCAACTGTGAATGAAGAACCTACAGAGATGCTGGTATCTGGTGCAGGGAACATAGGCTATAGATTCTCAGATATTTTGACTTCATACTATTAAATGATACATCACTAAAGGTAAGAAATCAACCATCTCAAGTGGAGGATGATGAAAACAACTTGAAGATATTTGTAAAAATAAAACCAAGAAAAGTATTTCATTTGTATTTATGATGTAATAGAATAATCCATGAAATGCTTTTAAAATATATATTTCAATTTAATATTCACTATTGCCACCTGCATCTGCTGTTAATCATATTTTAATTATTAGAAAATAAAGAACCATTCACAGAGTTGTTGAGGTTTGTAAAGGTAAAAGCCAGAGTCAAGATAAGATTCGAGTTCTGGCCATGCAGTCCTGTGTGTGGTAGTGTAGACTCTGTTACTTATGGTCAATGCCAGGCTTCCATATTTATGCTGGATAAGAAATATGCTGGCTAATTTCTTCATCTTCCCAAACTGACTTCTTTGGTTTAAAGTACTTAAACAAAAACTATCTTATGTGAAATTTTATCACCAGTTGGCAATATTCATAAAAAATACATTCATGATAAATAATTTAAATAAACTCAGATTTTGTAAATTTCTTGATTGTTTCTGCCTAAAATACATGAATTTTTAAAAGGGAGTCCTAAATCTCAGAGAATGTTACTTGCCTTTACACTTGCCTTTATTCATGTTTGGATATGTTGAGGCATAAAGTGTTTGCTATGAATTTGACTACATTCTGCATGTTTAAACATAGGACATTGTTGTTTACAGCAATCAAAAATCTAATGTCATGACCCACATGATTACTTAGGGTGGATGACCCTGAAATTGATCAAAGTCCAATAAGTGATTAAAAATTGAGAATGACTGGTGGCAGCAAGAGCAGATATAATTTATACTCAAGATACCTGAATTATGAATGCAATGGTATTGACTCATTGTAATCCCCTTAGTCACTGGAAAGACTGTTAAAAAATATGATTTAGAATAAGGGTGAGCTCATAAAAATCTTGCTAGCATAGGGATTTGATGAATTTCAGAGATATTCTGGAGAACATTCAAGAAATTTGAATATTTTCCCTTGAGTAATACACTTTAAAATCAGCAAGGATAGTCACAAAGAAGGATTGGCAAAGAATTCTCTCTGGCATGCCACTTTCTCAAAGTGTGTTCAGCTCTAGCAGCAAAGGTACACATATGATGAATGAGAAAGAAGACAGGAGTTTGATTTCATCATTTACTAAAACATACATTATACCAGAGACCTTATTTCACTTTTGTGCATACTGTGGTCACTTTTGACAATGGAGAACATCAGATCTTCAAGAGTGTTTTAGTTAGGAAATCCTGAAATTCTCTTTAAGCCTAATAGGATAGCTGGAAATTCATGCTTATTTTCTCAGAAAATATACATTTTAATTGACTCTTGAAAAATTTAATTCATTGAAGTCCACTAATAAAGTATTTATTAGAAGCATCTTATGATCCAAAAAAGATTTTAGTGTTTTTCAAAGCTAGTTTCTCTAATGTTTTTTAATGATGAGATAAATAATCAAGGAATATTCTCTTTGCAACAGCTGGCACAAATACAGAAAACAACAACCAATTAAAATGCAGAGTTATGAAACCCAGTCCCTAATGATACATCTAAAAAACAATTGTTACATCTGTGATTCAGAAGACACTGCAAAGGAGAGGTGTAAAAGTGTAAGAGTTATAAGGTAAGGGAGTTTGCTGTGAGATTGTGTCCATGAGGAAAGTCTGAAGCTATACACATAAAGCCAGAGCAGCATTGCTGCCTAAACATCATCTGAACCAGGGCAGCAATAGTAGATATGCCAAAGCGGAGGGGAGAAATTCCAAGAGGCTCAGCCATACACAAAGAACTAGAGGGAGCCACAAAATGTTGAGAGCAGGAGAAACCATCTTATTCAAGGAAGAGCTTACCAATTGTTCACCAAATACCAAGTGGTAAAAGCTAAACACACACACACACACACACACACACACACACACACACACACACACACACACACAACTGACATTATACAGACTGAAATGGTTGCATCTATGTATTTAGGAATACATATGAATATATATTACTGCTTTCAACAAAGATTATAACTTGATATTTTATTTTAAATTGAAAAATACATTTTGTCTTGTTCATTAAGCATATGCATAATTAGTGAGAACAAAGGCTATGAATTTTAGAGAGAGAAGAAAAGGGCTATTTAGAAGACTTTGGAGGAGAGGGAGAAATGATGTATTTATATTATAATTTAAAAATAAAAATTAAGAAAAATGTTGAAAAATGGAAAAATATGGGCAGTCACTTGAACTTTGAGAGGATATCA
Organism: Mus pahari; assembly: GCF_900095145.1. Taxonomy (NCBI): domain Eukaryota; kingdom Metazoa; phylum Chordata; class Mammalia; order Rodentia; family Muridae; genus Mus; species Mus pahari. The sequence goes on from NC_034590.1 coordinate 64,624,804, forward strand.
ACAGAATAAGACAAATCTAAAGATATCTATAAATATAAAGGAAATATCACTGTGGAATACCATTATTTGCAATTGCCAAGAATTTGGCATATATAATTATAAATATGGAATTACTATGTAAAAAGCACTTGTAGCATTTAAAATAAAACCCATGGAAAACATTAATGAACATCCAATTATGATAGTTAACTGTCATAGCGTTGCTTCGTGGTATTCAACCAGGGAAGTATGTAAAACGTCCATTTAACAGTGTGACACTTGTTTGGATAATGTAACCAAATCAATCAGGGAATCTAATAATTGCCAGAGTAATAAGCTATTATGTACAAAATCTTTTTTCATTAATTTATTAATTTCATTTACATCCCAATCCCAAATTCCCCTTCCTCCTCTCCTCTCAGTCCCTCCCTCTCACCACCACTTTTTCTATGACCCTTCCTTTTCTCCTCAGATAATGGCATACCTCTCATGGATATCAGCCAGCCTTGATGTATCAAGTTATAGTAGTGCTGAGTACATCTACTGAGGCTAGACAAGGTCATCCAAGGGATCCAAAGGCAGACAAGAGAATCAGACTCAGCGCCTGATCCTGCTGTTTAGATGTCCCACATGAGGACCTAGCTGTACATCTGTTACATATGTGTAGTGGGACAGGATCCTTCCCATTTTGCATGCTCTCTGGTTGTTGTTTCAGTCTCTCTGAGAATCTATGTGCTGAGGTTTGTTGAGTCTATAGGTTTTCTTATGGTGTCCTTGACCCCTATGGCTCTTTCAATCCTTCTTTACCCTCCTCCACAAGATTCCCCCAGTTCTGCCTACTCTTCGGCTGTGGGTCTTTGCATCTGTTCTCACCAGCTACTGTATGAAGCCATTTAGATGACTGTTATGCTAGCTTCCTGTCAGTACATATTGCAGAATATTATTCATAGTGTCAGAGGTTCTCTCTCACAACAAGGGACTCAAGCTGGCTCAGTCATTAGTTGGCAATTGCTTCACTTTTGCTCCCTCTTTATCCCTGCCCCTCTTATTGGCAGGGATAATTGTGGGGTGAAGGCTTTGTGTCTGGGTTGGTATCCTCATCACGCCATTGGAAGTGTTGCCTGGTTACAGGAGGTGACCATTTCACATTTCATATCCCCCTATTTCTAGGTCTCTTAGGTAGTGTCACCCTCATATATTCTAGGGAGTTTCCCTTGTCCTAGGATGCTCAGTTGATTAGAATGTCCTGCTTATGCACAAATCTTACATTTGCCCAGGTGAAAACAAGTTTAGCCTCAAAATATAAGGTTAATATGTTAGAATGTTTCCACATTTACATATAGATTTTTTCCAGTCTGAAAAAAATTACAGTTTTTCTAAAAGTGCATAGCAGTCTAATTTTCAATATCACATGTATCTTCTCTTTCTCCGACATTTACTAATGTTTAAAGAGCTAATTATACTCATATGAAGCATAAATAATGGACAATACACTATTGCTAACCACCAGATTATTCGTATACATATATGCATGTGTGTTCTGAATTTAACAATTTCTTTCATTTAGTACATATGGGTTAATTTCTTTATGTTCAGGAGAGTTTTATTTAATTCTTTATTAAGTGGTTTCTACTGATTAATTTTGTTTCTTCCTTAGAATAAACAATGAGTCTTACCTACAGTTTTATTTTCAATTTTTGTTTTTTTCTATTATTTTCAGAGTTTTGGTTTTTAGCACAAATCTTAACATTGACCTTCCTATTCTTATTTATTTTTTTACCCAATTTACCTTACTATTTATATGTTTTAGTAAATATTTTAATTTTGATACAGTACTTGAAATAAAACTACATCTATCTCTTATTCATTTGCCATTTAAAGTTATTTTTTTCTCCTGAGCCACTTATTTGCTTGTTAATTTCTATTTGCTTTGCCATTGTTTTCAAAGTAAGCATTTTTTAACCATTTTGCCTAAATATAGGCAAAATGATATATATATATATATATATATATATATATATATATATATATCTAGTTTCAACACTAATTTCTCAGTTTTAAACAGGAAGGAATCTATAATTAAAATAGATGCTCTTAAAGGTGTAAATTTGGCACATTAGGAATGAAGTTGTTTGCCTTTGCTTATCCTTATGTTGATTAAATTTTCATTCTCAGGTATATAGACAAGGAATTGGCTCAGTTACAGAGTATTCTGTCAAAATTAAATGGTATTTTCAAGAAGTTTTCATTGGTCAGGCAGTATAAGATGATACATAATTAACAATACCATTATTTTAGTACCTCTAACATTAGCTATTCATTTGGGACTATACTAAGCAAAGGTAGAGATGCTGAGATTATTTCATAATCAATTATCTTATTGAGTGGTATGTTTGGAATAACAACTCTCTATGAATAAATAAGTAGTTAAAAAGATATGCTTGCAATGCTATTCTTGTTAGTATCTAAATTAAAATAGTTTTTCCTTTAGTATCTATTACTAAATAACTAGATTATACTTTAAAGATAATTTCAGCAACATAGATAAGACTTATCTAAAATTGCTTTTCCCTCACTCCAGCACTGTTAATATGGTTAAATGAAATGCACACATATTAATTTTGTATATAACCTGACCTTGTGGATCAGCCACACACAAAGAGGACAAATATATCTTGGACATAAATATATCCAAGTATACCACCAAGTATACTGCTAATTTTCATGAAGCATACTGTCAGAGAGATGCTTGGTCAGATTCATAGATACCAAGTGGCAGGGCAGGAGTTTCGGGAAGGGGAGTGAGGCAGGCAGATAAACAGCAAAGCATCTATAAAGGCCCTTTATTTTGTATACTAATCTAAAAGCACTAAAACAAATTTTACTATATTCTATAATTTTACTTTTTAAGTTACCTTGTGCAAATGAAGATGCATACCAAAGATTTTCCCAAATATTTCCAAACCTAGATTTCAACAACTAATCAACAACTAAAGAAGATCGAACAACTTTTTAAGTTTTGAAATGAAATAATTTTATTAGCTTTTTGAGAATTTCAGACAATATAGTTCGATCATATTTGTCCACTTCCTGGTTTCCAACCAGAACTGTTCCCACTTCACAACCCACTCAAAGGTGTCCTCTCTTATTATTTAAAACACATATAAGTAGAATGTATAATACCTATATACTCTTCAGATGTGCCATTCACTGGCCCATGGGTAACACACCCTCAACCACATTGTCAAAAAACAATCTCCCTTTGCTAGCAGGTATCAACGCTAGTAGCTTCTTTGTTAATGGTGGACCTTCATGTCTATTTTTCTCCATCTTCTCTTCAGAATTGTGGTGGTTTGAGATTGCACAGGTCTTGTGTAAGCTGCTTCATTGGCTATATATATTCAACTGTTCCTCTAAATTGAGAAAACTTTCTTCATAGTCATCTACCATTCTTCTGGCTCTTCCAATTGTTCCATTCCATCGGTTCATGATGTAGGTATCTCGTGTAGGGCTGATCTGAGCATGCTGAGTCTCTTACTCTTTGTGCTTCCACCAGCTGTTTACCAGAAAAGTAAATACATAATTACAAAAAAATAAAACCTCATTCTTTGCTAGTTAGAACTTGAAAAGCCAAGCTGTTGAGGTTGCTTAGTTCACCTGATTAAGATACAAAGAACTCTGTGAGATACAGCAAACAGACATCAAAAAAATTCAAGGTCCAATATACCAATGGGGAATTGGTGTTTATAGTACTTCTGATACTCATTAGTTTTGCAGTCTTGGTCAAACTCTGTAACATTTATAAGAGTGAACAATTCTGACATGAGTAAGAGAGATAATAAATAAGACGAATTTGGAAGGAAAATGATTGATGAAAAAATTAATCAAATTTGGATCAATATTGGGTAAGAATATCATGTATAATACCATGTTCTTTGGGTATCTCTATTCATGTTTGTTCACATGTGGTACAAGTGTGAGTGTGTGTGTACATGTACGTATGCATGTGTGTATGTCTGTGTGTGTGTGTGTCTTTCTTTGTTGCTCTCCATCTCATTTTTGATACAAATCTGTCACTGATCTCCTCAATGAACTCCTCCCAGCCCTGGAAATGTATATTCCATGATACCCTACTTTTTACACAGGTGTTCATATTCTAACTCAGGTCTCCATACTTTGTGGCTAGCACTTTATTGAATAAACAACCTTTACATCTATAGGCTTTTATTTCATCATGAAATTTTTAGTCATCTTGAGTAGCACAAAAATAATATTTCTCTGTAATTTTCAAGAAACATATTACAGTATTTTAGAACATATTAATTTGAATCATGTCTTTTACCTTAACAGCAATGATATTTTTGTCAAGATACTCCACTTTTACTTGTCTCAGATTTTTCACTGATCCAGATACCATTAAATTCTGGTATGACTGCAAATATTCATGGTTTCCACTTCCCCTCCAGAACAGCATAGTATGAGTCTACAAGTTGAAGGTCAGCCTAGATAATCTAGAAAAGCCATGTCTCAAAACAAAAGAAGTAAGTAAACAAACATGAAAAACCTTTGCATACTAGGCTTTCGAATGTGTCAGTGGTATGACTAGATCTTCTTTTTTGCATATCTCATACTTCCATAAGTATTCAGGTTTCAAAGCAATCACAGAAACGGTGGCAAACATCTCCCTCCCTTGGTGTGAAGCATTGTGAGCACTGTGTCTAGACTTTCACTTATAAACTATGGCATTGAGCATACTACTTAACCTAAGACTTAGTCTCCTTGTCTCCAAACACGGTCTTAATGATGCCATTCCTCTATGGATTACTTTTCAACAGAGTCAATGGTGTGTGAGCAGTGCTGACTCCATGAAACTTGTAAAAACTATGTGACTAATAGACACATCAAGTATGAGAATGAGAGAAGAAAGTACAGTGAATTGTTATTGCTATTTTATGGTTTCCATAGAAAAGTTACATATTATGACTAAATTTTTTTTCATCATTTTCTAGCTGGGGTGCAATGAAGTGCAGCAATTGTCTTAAAAATAAAAGAAAACCTAGATTATAGTAGAAATAGACTCCCTGACCCCCTGTTTATCACTAAAGTAGTACTGTTATTTTTTTGCAGATCTATTAAAATGGCATGTGATGCAGTGCTGTGAACTAAAATAAGAATATTTGCACAGCCCCTTAAGTAGAAAAAGACTAGGGGACTATTATCCTGGGGCACATTCTTACAGTATTTTGAAATAAAATTTATCTTTGGTAGAAATTTTTTAACAGGTTACACTGAAATTTATCCTTTTATTTTCTCAACAGTAATGAGAGATTGGTATGTTTGTCTATATTCACCGTAATTCCCTATTATGACAATGAAGAAACAGACTCAGAGAGGTTCAATATTTTGACTTTAGGCATACAGCTAGGAACCAAGTCAGATACACTGGCCTCCTTATCCAGAATAATCTCCCCTTCAAATACTAATGCAAGTGTAAAAACACAACCCACACAGTTTTCTCCAACACTTGGTCCAGTTAAAAAAAAAAATCACTCACCAGGTGCTGCTTCTTCCCCAACCCCAAATAATTCTGAAAGATGTAATTGTTTAAAACTCTTTTGTCATTTAACATTTCAAATATACCAACAGATGGCTTCTCCCATCTCCAGGCAGATGATGGTTCAGAAATAAGTGGTGTTGTGAGATTTCTTGGGAACACTTGGGGACAGGAAAGACAGCTGTCACTGAATATCTTAATTACAGCATTTACAAAGCTCTAATTAATGTAATGGTACTTTTATGATTATATTAATGTTATGACCACTTGGGGCGTTTGTTGCTGAACCCATTTGGTAAGATAATTTGGAAGTCATTGTGGATTTTAAGGCTAACAACTGTTATGTAAGCTTGAAGATTTCTGGTCTTACCCTTGAAATATAAAATAAAAAAAAAATCTCATGCCTAATAATGTAGCTAAATATGTATCTGTAGAAGTTCATATTTAAAACATAGGAATAAAAGGGTAAATAATCTTATATTAGACAATGAATTAACAGGCATGATAGGACATATTGAAAAAAAAAATCAGTATTACAGCTTAGGAGCTAATAAAGTTGTTTCCAGAAATTGACTGTGTGACACTGAAAAAATAATTTTATCTTTTCTGAGCTTTATTCTATTTCAACTAAATGAAGAGTACATTAATCTCTCTCTTTCTTAGTCACTACAAGGACAATCAGGTTGCAACCAAATAATTCTGAGGTTATCGCTTCTGTTTGTTTATATGAGCCAGGTATCATGTAGTGTAGGCTGGCTGGGAACTTAATTGGTGGCCAATGTGCTGTTCAACTTCTTATGCCTTTGTCTCAAGCATTCACACCACAGGCTTCTGCCAGCAGGCCTAGTGTTATACAGTCTTTGGGATGTACCTCAGGGCTTTCTGAATGACTGACAGGAAGGCACTCAACAGCAACACTCCCAGCCTAGACTTCCTCTTTTTTATGTGTTTTTTTTCTAATATACATAATTACACATTTTAAAATATCCAAATGACTCCATGAGAGCTAGATGAAGTTAAAATGGAGGTTCAGCATTACAAATACCTCACTTTCACTCAAATTAATGATTTCTACCTGCTATTTAAATGGATATTATTACTTTTATGGTATTTGATGAAGAAACTGGGAATTTAGGAAAGCTTCTGGATTTGATAGTTAAGTTTGGACCATGCCTCTGAGATGTGGTTTTATGGTCATGGCTTCATACTTTCAATAGTGGCAGTTTTAAAGAAATAATGTTTGGCTATTATTGCTAGATAGAATATAGTATATTCATATAAAAGCACAAGAAAACATAGGCTAAAACTCCTGGGCCTAGTATCAAATGTCCATCATTTTAACTCTCATTTGTAAATCTCAAATTGAGGTCAGCACTATAGACTTCACTGTCTTAAACATAAAAGATAATAAAAATAATAAAAATATGATTTGCAAATAATTATTTGTGCATTTCTGCTTTCATAATATCTATTCTAGTGGCTGCTTATTAAGTTTTATGTGGAAGGAGACATATCTACCTTACATATTAAATATTCAAAAATCTGATTTCATTGAAATATTCTATTTTAAATTATATCTAAACTTGACTAAATGACTTTGGAATTATTGTATAAAGCAATTTGAGTTTGATAATAAAATATTTAATATAGATGTAGTATCAATTTCAAAACAACTGAAATTGTTTTGCTATACCTTATTTTTATTAATTGGATACATTCACTATTAATTTTGATATGTCAACTAGGTTTACTTTGCCTCTTATTTTTCTATAACATTGCCTTTCTTACTGGCCTTGAAGATATATAATGGTCTGGGTTTCACAGTAGTAGTAGTAGTAGTAGTAGTAGTAGTAGTAGTAGTAGTAGTAGTAACAGTAGTAATAGTAGTATTGTAATCTCACAAAATTATATACACCCACAATGATGGCATTAAGGTTGTGTTCATCACTATGTGTTGTGTCCTATCTAACTGCATACTCAGCACATGAGAGACAAGTGATGATAAGTATGAGTAAGTTATCAGGCTCGCCAATAGGATGTTCTTACTGCCATTATGTACCAGTTTCTTTTTTTCCCATTTTTTTTATCAGATATTTTCTTTATTGACATTTCAAATGCTATCCTGAAAGTTCCCTATACCCCCCCCCGCCCCTGCTCCCCTACCCACCCACTCCCACTTCTTGGCCCTGGCATTCCCCTGTGTTGGGTCATATAAAGTTTGCAAGATCAAGGGGCTTCTCTTCCCAATGATGGTTGACTAGGCCATCTTCTGCTACATATGCAGCTAGAGACACGAGCTCTGGGGGTACTGGTTAGTTCATATTGTTGTTCCACCTGTAGGGTTGCAACCCCCTTCAGCTCCTTGGGTACTTTCTCTAGCTCCTCCAATGGGAGCCCTGTGTTCCATCCAATAGCTGACTGTGAGCATCCAGTTTCTTAACAAATTTATTGAGCCTAATAAGTGATTATATGATTGAGAAAGTAGAAATATCATCAATTACAGAATAATATATGAAGTGCTATGAGTGAATGGAGAAATATTTACAAACTACATTTTTAATTTTAATATGCATATATCATGCATGATATACAGTGTTAAACCATATTAAGAAAATGTTTATATGGGAAAATAATGTGACATTTTTTTAGAAAATTAAAATTGTGGGCCATGTTCTCCTGGTGTCTTCTACCCTCTTTGACTCTAACAACTTTTCCTCCCCTCTTCTATAGGGCAGGAATCCATTGAAGACCTCTGATTTAGACTCTTTGTCTTCATAGAGTCTGGCTATGGGTCTCTGCATCTGCTCATGTCTGCTGCTGGGGGAAGCCCCAGAAGTCGACTGGACAAGACTCTGATATAAGAGTATGCCAGAATATCTTGTCCAGCTACAGTATGAGGGCTTTTGCCTTGTCTTATTTTATCTTGTTTGGTTCTGATTGGCTGTCATTTCTTGGACACATGCTCTTTTCTGAAGAGGAAACAGACAGTGAATGGATCTTGAGGAGAGGGGTGTGTGGCATGTGGAGCTGAGAGGGAGGGAAAACTATTCTCAGGATGTGTTGGATGAGAGAAGAATCTATTTTCAATAAAAAATTGTTGAAATTGTGGGAGGAAAGTAACTAAAATAATGAACAATTTAGTTACTATTGCAAAAGGCAAAGGAAGATCCCCATGTAGATTCTAACTATTGGAGTGTTGGAATACCATTAGGTTCTCAGGATTTATATCGCTGACCACAAAAACAAAACAAAAAAAAAAACAAACAAGCAAACAAAAAACTGGCTCTCAAAATTAAGACTACATTTAGATTTCATCTCTTCTCAAGTAAAATGACAAACAACAATAAAAAAAAACCCAAAATCAAAAAAAATTCCAACAAACAAATAAACTAATAGAAAAGACAACAAATATTAGCATGAATGTGTGGAAAGGGGAAAATGTTTTCATTTGGCAGCACTAACTACAAACTGTTGCGGCTCTATAGAAATCATTGAGGATATTAGTCCTCTGTCAGATTAAGGACTGGTAAAAATCCTTTCCCAATCTGTTGGTGGCCTTTTTGTCTTGCTGACAGTGTCTTTTGCCTTACAGAAGCTTTGCAATTTTATGAGGTCCCATTTGTCAATTCTTGACTTTACAGCACAAACCATTGCT
>NC_034590.1:64634002-64643706 GCF_900095145.1 Mus pahari
AATCATTGTGGAGGTTCCTCAAAAATACTAGAAATAAATCTACCATAGTATTCGGCTATATTACTCTAATATACTGTCTAATATACTGAAAGAAATTTACGTAGTACTAGAGGGATAATTGCTTATGCACGTTCATTGCTATTCTACCACAATAGCCAGGATATGGAAAGAGTCTAGCTTTCCATCAACTAATTAATGAATAAAGAGAAAGTGGCATGTTTACATAATGGAAATTATTCAACTGTTAAGAAGAATAAAATTATGAAAATGCAGGTGAGTGGATGGAGCTGGAAATGATCATACTGAATTAAATAATACAGATTATTTTACTCATCTGAGCTGTAAAATCAGAAAGTAGGTAAGATACATACTAACCTTTAAAATAATTGTATGGAGTTCTTTCTAAGTAGATAATACTTCTATGAAAGTAGAGTTTTCCTAAATTTGTACTTGCATATGTTACATTGTGAGTGTTCAGAAACATTTTTTTACTCTGCCCCAGTGACTGCTTTCTTCTTCCTCCCAAGTGGGATTGAGGAATCCTCACTTGGGCCCTTTGGTTTGTTAACCTTCTTGAGTTCTGTAGATTGTACCCCAATATTCTGTACATTTTTTGGCTAATATCCATTTACTAGTGAGTACATAACATGCATGTCTTTTTGGGTCTGAGTTGCTTCCCTCACAATGATATTTTCTAGTTACATCCATATGCCTGCAAAAACTCATAATTTTCCTTATTCCTAAAAGCTGCTTAGTGTACTATTGTGTAAATGAATCACATTTTCTGTATTCAGTCACAACTAACCTGGATCCCTGAGATCTCTCAGATACTGAGCCACAAACCAGGCATCATACACTAGCTGATATGAGAGTCCCTACATATATACAGCAGAGTACTGCCTAGTCTGGCCTCTGTGAGAGGACATACACCTAACCTTCCAGAGACTTGAGGCTGCAGGGAGTCAGGAGGTCTGGTAGTGTGGGGGTGGGGGCATAGGGACATCCTCTTGGAAATCAGGGAGGATGAATAGGATGAGGAATTGTTGGAGGGTGGCCCAAAAAGTGGATCATGACTGGACTATAAAAATCATTAAAGAATAATATAAAAGAAAGAAATATTGTTTCATACATGAGACTACAAGTTGCCTCATACTTCCAATATTTGTAAAATGTTTAGATTTCTTTGTTTTAAGGATTCTTATTTATTTGTATGTATTGTGGCATTCATGTAAGTGCACCATGTATAATCATGAGCTATATAGGCAAGAGAGTGTTTTAGACCCTCTGGAACTGAAGTTACAGGTAGTTGTAAGGCTCTGGTTGTGGGATATGGTAGCCAAAGCTATATTCTCTGCAAGAAAACAAATGTTTTCACCAATGAGCAACAACTCAATGCAAAAAAAAAATTAAATTTTAAAGTGAAACTTAAATGACATCTGCAAAAATGACTCTAGCAATTTGTTTGTTTGTTTTCTTGAATTTTTGCCCTGGTTAACCTTCAACACAAATTTGACTTCAAATGGTAAGTTTAAACTAAAGTGAATAAACATTTTATTGTATAAAATATTAAAATAGAATGTCAAACAAATTTAAATATTCAATTAACATTTTAAAAGTAAAATAAATAAATAAGTAAATAAATAAGTAAATAAGTAAGTAAGTAAGTAAGTAAATAAATAAATAAATAAATAGAAGTTCATGTGACTAAGCATCTTGTCTTTAACCATATCAACAAAGCAAACCTTTTGGGAATAGTATTTACATATTTACGGTTTCTTGGATTCATATAGCAGACACTGAATGTCTTAGTCAGGGTTTCTATTCCTGCACAAACATCATGACCAAGAAGCAGTTGGGGATGAAAGGGTTTATTCAGCTTACATTTCCATATTGCTGTTCATCACCAAAGGAAGTCAGGACTGGAACTCAAGCAGGTCAGGAAGCAGGAGCTGATGCAGAGGCCATGGAGGGATGTTCTTTACTGGCTTGGTTCTCCTGGCTTGCTCAGCCTGCTCTCTTATAGAACCAAGACTACCAGCCCAGAGATGGCACCACCCACAAGGGGACCTCCCCCATTGATCACTAATCGAGAAAATGCCTTACAGCTGGACCTCGTGGAGGCATTTCCCCAACTGAAGCTCCTTTCTCAGTGATAACTCCAGCCTATGTCAAGTTGACACAAAACTAGCCAGTACACTGAACGAATACAGAAAATGGGGTACATTTACACAATGGAGTACTACTCAGCTTGTAAAAACAATGACTTCATGAAATTCTAAGGCAAATAAATGGAACTAGAAAATATTATCCTGAGTGAGGTATCCCAAACACAAAAGAACACACATGGTATGCACTCACTGAAAAGTGGGAATTAGCCCAAAGGCTCAGAACACCCAAGATGCAATTCACAGACCACATGAAGCTCAAGAAGAAGGAAGATCAAGTTGTGGATGCTTCAGTCCTTCTTAGAAGGGGAAACAAAATACTCACAGGTGGAAATACAAGAGAAAAATTGTGGAGCAGAGACTGAAGGAAAGGCCATCCAGAGACTGCCTGCCCCACCTAGAGATCCATCCCATATACAGACACCAAACTCAGACACTATTGTGGATGGCAACAAGTGCATGCTGACAGGAACCTTATATAGTTCTCTTAAGAGGTTCTGCCAGAGCCTGACCGATACAGAGATGGATACTTGCAGTCAACCATTGGACTGAGCATGGGGTCCCCAATAGAGAAGTTAGAAAAAAGACTGAAGGAGCTGAAGGGGTTTGCAACCCCACAGGAAGAACATTATCAACCAACAAGACCCTTCCCACCCTCCAGAAGTCCCAGGGACTAAATCACCAACCAAAGAGTACACATGGAGGGACCCATGGCTCCAGCCACATATGTGGGAGAAGAGGCCCTTGGTCCTGTGAAGGCTCAAAGCCCCAGTATAGGGGAATGTTAGGGTGGGGAGGTGGGAGTGGGTGGTTGCATGAAGGAATACCCTCATAGAAGCAGGGGGATAGGAAGTGGGATAGAGAGTTTCAGAGGGAAACTGGAAAAGGGAATAACATTTGAAATATAAATTAAAAAATATCCAATAAAAATAGCTAGTGACAAGAAAAGGTTAATTATATGTGAAGGACATTAAAAGTAAATAATTTCTGTGAGCTGCCAGAGACACATCATAAAACCACAAATATGTGTTCCTCTTCACCCACCTAGAAATATTATTCTTAACAGGAGAGAAAATGCTATTTACTGATAAAGATAAAGGGAAATAAGCTCTAATTAACTCGTATGGAATTGCAAACTTGTAAAAACTATTGACAAAATTGTCAGGATCTAATAATTCACACATGCACATTAGCTCAACAATGGAATTGTAGACACCATATACATATCAATTGTTAATGATAACATTAATCATAAGAAAATAAAAAAAATGGCCCACTTACTGACAGTAATAATCAATGAAGTGCTGGTGTATTTATATAATGAACTAATATGCAGTAAGGAGTCAACTAAATACAGTTTTTTAAAATCTCTTAAATATACTGTCTTTTATTCCATATTCAACTTCTATAATTGAAGAGAATGTATATTACTTAATATAGCAGCTGTGTGGGAGCTGAAGTACTTGCCAGGTGCTGTCAGTTTTCTCTTTTCATCTGTATAAAATGAACAAGTGTGAATATTTGCTTTTTAAATGATCACTAAGCTATACACCACACTCATACTCAATTAGAAGTCTTCTTCTAAGAGAAGAAAGATAATACAATGTCTAAAGTCAAAAGGTATCTGGAGCTATATTCATATAATATATCTTTAATAATCAGATCTGTTATGCTTCCCTTATCTCTGCATATTGTGGATAGACTAAGACAAACATTTTCTTTACTTAATGAACTCAGATATTGTCCAAAACATAATGCTAGATGAACAACAGCAACAAAAGTTCACAGATAAACACTTATGGGTGTCAGACAGGTTGAGGGAAAGTGTAAGTACATGGTCTGTTCTTGTGTCTATTCAACTGAGGTTCTTCCTTTGGTTGTGGCAGATTGAGTGAGTGTCTCAATTGCATTTATGCTGCCAGGGATGAAAGCACATTTCTAGTTGGAATACAGTGTCCAGAATGCTTCTCTCTCATTGAGTTCTAGACTTCAATCCCCAGTCTGGTGAGCATCAGTTGTGGCCACAAAATAAGACTTACTGTGTTATTAACAAAATATTTTTAAACACACCAGCAGAATAGGTTTTGAAAAGCAAAAGCTGATTCTTGTTTTTATACTTACAGGCTGTAGTTTCTGATGTGAAGAGCAGTGAATATATAATTGTCTTCATTTTCTATCAGTAAGACATAGTTCTCAAGTAGTATCTTTCCTTGGAAGAATGCCTTATTGAGTGAAATTGATGTCTTTCTATAAGCCCTTGTCTTACTTCCCATACCAACATCTTTGTCTCAACCCAGTATCTCAAACCTTATGACTTTATTTACCTTCTTATTTAGGCTATAGACCAGAAAGGCATTAATGAGGACAAAATCAAATGTTCAGAATTTTAACTCATACCTTTCTGACTACGGTATTAAGATTTTTTAAATTAAATCAGTAAATGGGCATGAAGCCTCAATGAATTTGTCAGTTCCTGAGATTGAAAATGGAATTCAACCCTATTTCTAATACTTTCCCCTCACTTGCCATCCACTTTTGGATTTGCACTGGGCTTTTGGGTGACACTCAAGGTTCCCACTGCCCAGGAAATAATGCACATGAACAAATGCCAGTTTCATATAATTTAGAAGAAAGAGCTGCATTGCAGGTGATTTACATAAAAATAAAATTTATACCCTTCCCCACAGAATAGGCTCTGGTCAGCAGAGCACAAATCAATCTGTTTGCTCCTAACTTTAAATTTCCATAAGTCATTACATAGTTCATAATCACATTGATATAACTGAATTGAATTTTCAGAGATTATTCTATGTGAGAAAGGACTTTGAGCTATTTAAACTTCTGCTATTCAATAGATAAGGTCTGTCAAGTCTGACCTCTGTTTTACATTAAATTTCTGACCTAATTTCCATTTCTCTCTGGGATCTTATTTCCTCCAATGGAGAGGTCTTAGACATTTTCTTATTGGCCACTCTCATATTTGCAAACACAGAGGAGTGTAAAGAGCGATAAGCTTGCAGATGTGACTGCAGGGGCTGTAGTAGCTAATTAGTAAGCATACAGACTTGGGGGTCAGCCCTTCCACCTTTTAAATATGAACTCCTTTCCATAATGTAACTTGCTTTGGACAGATTGCTGAGTCTTTGTAAGCTTCAACTCCCTCATCTGCAAAAGGCAGATAGTATTAGCATCTGCCACACATTTTTCTCCCACAGAATTCAATGAAAGCAGGTAACTTGGTGTTTGTTCATTGGACAATAGTCTATTAACCATTGTCATTACTTTTAAAAATAATTTGGACTATGAATCCCAAACACCGTGGTAAAACCAAACAGATAGAGCATAGAGAAAATAGAGAAATCCAGGCAAGAGCACCGGGCCACCTTGGGCCTGAATTCAGCAGGCAGTCCCAAAGTCTCTAGAGGACTCTCCACTCCACAGGCACCTTAGCATGCCCAGGATCTTAGGATCACTAGTTAGTGGAACACAACATCTGTTCCAATAGAACCTGGGTGCCCGAGGACAGCTGATGCACAAACATATGAATCCCACCCTACCAGTGGCTCAGGTTCCTTCCTATCTGCATGGGTCTACCTTGGTTTAGAACTCAGTGGACAGTCCCATGGTCCGCAGAGGAGGTACCTCTTCTAGGCACTCTAACTCGCTTAGGATCCTAGGAGCTTTGTCGTACCAGGATCTCACAGTCTCGTCTGCCATAGTGTCTGGGTTTGGTGGTTGTTTATGGGATGGATTCCCAAGTGGGTCAGTCTCTGGATGGTTGTTCCTTCAGACTCTGCTCTGAACTTTGTCTCTGTAACTCCTTCCATGGGTATTTTGTTCCCCCTTGTAAGAAGGATTCTGAGATTCTGGGCAAATATCCACTTATCAGTGAGTACATATCATGTGTGCTCTTTGTGATTAGGTTACCTCGCTTAGGATGATATCCTACAGAGCCATACAGTTGTCTGAGAATTTCATAAACTCATTGTTTTTACTAGCTGAGTAGTACTCCATTGTGTAAATGTACCACATTTTCTGTATTCATTCCTCTGTTGAGGGACATCTTGGCTCTTTCTAGTTTCTGGCTATTATAAATAAGGCTGGTATTCTAATAGTGAATAAAATCAACTTTCAACCTAAAGTTACCAAAAAAGAAAAGGAGGGACACTACATACCCATCAAAGGTAAAGTTTACCAAGATGGTTTAATATACAGAAATCCATCAACATAATCAAGTATATAAACAAACTCAAAGACAAAAACCACATGATCATCTCATTAGATGCTGAGAAAGCATTTGACAAAATACAGCACACCTTCATGACAAAAGTCTTGGAATGATCAGGAATTCAAGGCATATACATAACATAGTAAAAGCAATATACAGCAAACCCGTAGCCAATATCAAACTAAATGAAGAGAAACTTGAAGCAATCCCACTAAAATCTGGGACTAGACAAGGCTGCCCACTTTCTCCCTATCTATTCAATATAGTGCTTGAAGTCCTACCCAGAGAAATTAGGCAAAAAAGAAGAGATCAAAGGGATACAAATTGGAAAGGAAGAAATCAAAATTTCACTATTTGCAGATGATATGATATGATAGTATATGTAAGTGGCCCCAAAAATTCCACCAGAGAATTCCTGAACCTGATAAACAACTTCAGTGAAATAACTGGATATAATATTAACTCAAACAAATCAGTGACCTTCCTCTACACAAAGCATAAACACTCTGAGAAAGAAATTAGGGCCAGACATGGTGGCACATGCCTTTAATTCCAGCACTTGGGAGGCAGAGGCAGGCGGATTTCTGAGTTTGAGGCCAACCTGGTCTACAAAGTAAGTTCCAGGACAGCCAGGGCTATACAGAGAAACCCTGTCTTAAAAAAACAAAAGAAAATATTCTATAACTAATAATATATAATGACAACTCTAATCATTGATTAAGAAAAAGGATCCTTTTGTTCTTGAAAACATGCTTGTCACTGAGGCAAGCTTCTAGCATATTAGATAATAGAGATTCAGAATTGTAACTTGGATATGTAAATGTCATCCACATATCTTATAAAGCCCCTGCTTCATAGTGAAAGCCTTGTGTCACTTTAATTGGCTCATGAAATGTTAATGTATTTTCATATGTGTGTGGTCCAGTGTTCACTTTTCAGTTAACCAATAATGTGAGTTCTATCAAAGACATTGTTATTTAAATCTTATTATTATGAAAGAATGTCATCTTTAAGTGTGGAAATGATATCTCATAGACCAGAATGGCACACTGCCTCCAAAGCTATGGATTTAATTTTGAATAAAGCTGCCTCATTAGTACAAGCCACTAGAGCAAAGTAATTAGGAGTTTCTACCATCCTCTGTAAGATGAGTTTGATAGCTAACGTCAGAACTCTAGCACTAGTATATGCAAAGAATTTAATATGCATATCCATATCATTCACTTTATTAATTACCATATGCATATCCATTCATTTTATTAATTATGTCCATACCCATAGCCTAGTTGGAGCGAAGAAATGTCTTAATATGAGTTTTCTTCTAAGATGAATTTAGGATAGGCCAAGTTGGAAACTAAAGGTAACTAGGACACTAGGGAAGATAGCTCGGTAGGTAAAAATACTTGCTGTGAATCCCAGTGACCTAAGTTCAGTTTCCAGAATCAACTCCTGAAGGTTGTCCTCTAACCACACATTGTGCTTGGTTTTGTACATCATTCTCTCCCACACATAGACAATATTAATAAACAGTATAAACATTATAAAGAAATAATAGACTTCTAGCTAGCTGTGTTGTTACTTCTTACATGTACACTTATCTAACTCATGAAGCCTATATTCTAATTACCTAACTATCATTTCTTTTTAAGATTCCATCTTCAAATGTCATCATGATGGGAGCTAGAATAAACGTGGACTTTTTGAAGGAAGCATAATTTAGAATATGCTAACCTCTTCCTCCTAAGTTTCTTATAACTTCCTACATACAACATGCAAATAAAACCCACAAACATGCATATGAAGGTATATCTACATATTTTATCTACAAAAATGTAAAAAGCATCTATATTAACTTAAATATATCTACATTTAAAGGAAAATTGAGTTCTAAGAAACTGGGAGAAAATTCAGGCATTCATTTCTTAATACGATTTAAATATTAGAAACACTTTGACCTAGGCCTCATTTATTTAGCTGAGGATTTCTTGGGGTGTACTTCCCATTACATTACACATATAGAATTTCCTATAATCAGATAAGTTTGACAAATGTTGCAAATTCCATTTCCCTACTGAAGATTCCAATCACACATTAGCATAATGAAGTGTTTGCATGTTTCTCCAGCTAAGCATATCCTTGCATTTTACCCTTGCTGAGCCCAAGTTCCTAAAGTGCACTTGACAAATACGACATTTTTTTGTTTGTTTGTTTTGTTTTTTTTTGAGACAGGGTTTCTCTGTATAGCCCTGGCTGTCCTGGAACTCACTTTGTAGACCAGGCTGGCCTCGAACTCAGAAATCCGCCTGCATCTGCCTCCTGAGTGCTGGGATTAAAGGCGTGCGTCACCACTGCCCGGCCAAATACAACATTTTTATATTAATATGAATGGTTCTACTTTTCATTTCCTGAATTTGGCCAAAACATAGAGGCATTCATCAGAGGCATGAAGTGCCTTTGAGATAACAAAAGTACTATTAAAAACAGAACAATACCATTTAGGACAGGTGATATTTTTTAGAATCTTAGGGAGTTCCATTCCTTCGTCATAGTATTGCCTTGTTCACATCAACAATGTCTTCAAAGTTCTAGTCATTTCAGAAAAGCTTCATATTAGTGATTGCATTACAGGAAGCTAGGATGGATGTCAGGGTTTTGAACTCTATGAGAGAATTCTACGATATGTTTATAAGAATATATGAGGTACATAGTCAGCTAGCAGGGTTCTCATTTTAATGCAGCATAAATCTCTATATTTATTTTCTTGCCCCCCACTTTTTTTTTTGGATATGTCATGCCTGTCAAAAAGCATGCTGGCTACTTGAAGTAAGACATCATATGAACAAGCTGCTTAAGGTCTTATCAGTTGCTACCATTAATGGTGCTCCAGCTCAGAGTCACATGGCTGGCAGAGTCACAGAGCTGCCAAGTCGTCCGTTTTCATTTCCATAGGAAATGTGGGAAATTCCCGTGAGTAGTACACGTAATATGTGGAAGAAGATGAAGCTGAGTTGTCCTTCCCTGTGGGGAGCAGAGATGTGTGTAAATATCCTTACATTTTAAAAATCACTTAGTGATGACATATTATGGTAACTATTATTTTTTATTAGATATTTTCTTTATTTACATTTCAAATGCTATCCCAAAAGTTTCCTGTATCCCTCCCCCCACCCCTTATCCCCTACCCACCCACTCCCACTTCTTGGCTCTGGCCTTACCCTGTGCTGGGTCATATAAAGTTTGCAAGACCAAGGGGCCTCTCTTCCCAATGATGGCCAATTAGGCCATCTTCTGCTACATATGCAGCTAGAGAC
>NC_034590.1:64645407-64661697 GCF_900095145.1 Mus pahari
CTTTGTGTATATTGGATATTAGTCCTCTATCAGATTTAGGATTGGTAAAAAGACACTGTCATCAAGACAAAACGGCCACCAACAGATTGGGAAAGGATTTTACCAATCCTAATTCTGATAGAGGTGACTTTTTTTTTTCTTTATCAGATACTGTTACCTATCCTTTAAAATGAAATATTTTCAGCAATCACTAGTTACTAAATGACTCGGGTGAGCATATACGAATGTCTTACTTTCTCAGGAAAGTTCAAAAAGAGGTGTGTGCACAAAACATTTTTGGATCTATTAA
This sequence comes from Mus pahari, assembly GCF_900095145.1. NCBI lineage: Eukaryota > Metazoa > Chordata > Mammalia > Rodentia > Muridae > Mus > Mus pahari. The sequence continues at coordinate 64,645,697 of NC_034590.1, forward strand.
TATCTGCCATAGGGATTAAAGTAACAAATAACCACATGAGACACACAGGGCATTTGACAGCTGAAGAAGCAATAGCATTTACTTAATTAGTTTTTTTTTTTTTTTATCTTCGAAGAATAAGCTTAAAGGCATCAGTTTCATTTATGCTGTGGCCAAAGGTGATATATATCTCGGGGGAGCTGGCTCTTGATTACCACATATAATCACCTTTTTCTTAGGTAATTTTGCTTACTTTGTTGTCAGTATTCCACAGGGACACATAAAGTGTGGTTACATGTGGTAATGAAGAAGCTCTGTTGCTAAAGCATGTAGTTATATTTCATTATTCCTAAATTAGTTTTATTTCAATGGCAATGAAGAATTCAAGCAAAATCAACTGAATTGCTTTTAATAGAGATCAAATGTTCATTCAGTTACAAAATTAGGATCAGTTTTGATTAATTGTTTGACCAAAAATGAAACTCGGTATACTATATTTTTTTAAAAAAAAAAAAAAAAAAGTATGGAATTTTCTTCTTCATGTCCTGACTAAAGTTTTTCTTCCCTCTCTCTCCTTTCCTACTAGTCCCTGCCTCCTATCCCAACCCCTCCACCTCTTCATCCTTTCTCTTCAGAAAAGAGCAGGCTTCCCATGCATATCAACCAGCCATGTCATATCATATTGCAGCAAGAATAGGCACCTTCTTTCTTATTAAGATCAGAGGAGCAAACTAGTAGGAAGAAATGGTCCTAAAGGCAGGCAAACAGTCAGAGATAGCCTCTGCTCCTGTTTTTAGGGGTCCCACAAGAAAACCAAGTTACATAATTGTAACATGTACAGAGGACCTTGGTCAGTACCATGTAGTCTCCCTGGTTGGCAGTCTCTTGTCTTCACCACTGTTGCAGTCTAGGCTCTTGTGCAAGTCAGACATGGTCCAGGCCCACTCTGCTCTGTACTGCTACTTGCACTTCCTATTAAGATGACTGAGGAAGTACATCATAGAGAGGAAGAGGAGATCTTTGACTTTCAGGTAGACATCACTCAGCTCATGTCCGTCACCATGTCCCTCACCATCAATACTTTCTATTCGAAGACATTTTCTTTTGGAAGTTGATCTCTAGTGCTTACATTTTCTTGGGCAAGATTCACCATGAGATCCTGACATCATTCCAAGATGGATAGCTGTAAAGAACTGATGACTGACATCATCCCCAACCCTCAGGAGGACACGCTGATTTTTTTCAGCACACCCCTGGCTAAAATTCATTTGTGAATCACATAACTACTAAATTAGAGACCCTAACAACTAGGTCCCATAAATTGCTAATTATAAAATTGGTGGCAGACCAAATAACAAACAAGCATATCCAGTTAAGTCATCATACTTCCAGAAGTAAAAATTAGAAACTTAAACCTTAGAAATATATTTACTGTAGCTATAAGCATTAACTTCAAAGTTTTAGTTAGCAAAACTAACTTGGCTAGGTAAAAACACAAGTGACCATGGTGGTATTTGGCTTCGTTTATTAGGGATTTAAATAACAGCTTTAAAAGAGAGGGTTGTATTTTGAACAAATTAGCCAAGGATATTTAGTCAAATTATTTAAAATAATTTTTTGTGCAGCATAGTAAATGTTGACTTTACTAGGTGCTGGTGGATGGTCCTTAATGAGAATGTAGTTTACAAAGATTCAAAGCACAAAGTTGACTTCTACAAGGGTTAATTAAAAAATGTGAACAATTTACAGAACAATTTTAATTGTTTTACAATATTTAGAATTGTTTGGGCTATATGAACATAAAAGACTTTGTCTCAATTCTTTTCTCTTTTGAAAGTTAGAAAAAGTACTTTAATTGGATGTGTTTGTACTCCTGAATGGAATTTAATAAAGTTGTAAAGTATCTACAGTGTCATAGCAATGAATTCTGGGATTTCATATAAAACAATTATAAATAAATAAAATATAAGATTATTTTCCCCCCTTTTAAAGATGAGCTTTACTTAGTCATTTTAAATAGCAAAACTTTAATGTAATTAAATAATTTACTTGGACAAATTTTCTCAACTCAAAAAAATACAGAGAGGTTCTAGAGGGAAGAAGACAGAAGGGAGAAATACAGTAATTACTTTGTAATCTCAAAAATAACATTAAAGTAGACATTTAAGACTTAAAAAAAAAACTTTGGCTGATTCCTAACATGCAATAATGTTAATTTTCAACAAATTACCAAATATTGGGACTAAAATATTTTTATTTATTTTTATAAAAGCATTAACTTTTAGGTTTCCTGTGAGCTTAAATGACTAATATAAAAAGTATTCTTCCCATAACCATAAAAGTTTATATCATTTGAAAATGAGAATATTTACATGTTTTTTTTATAAAAACATTACTATTAGGTCTTGAGAAGTAGACCAATTAAAACCTTTCTGAGTTTTTTTATTGTATTTCTCTAGAATACCACATACTATGGCTTTCTCAATGCTTAATATGAGAAAATTAAAGTCAAATATATTTCAATAATTTTGGGTAATTTTAATTTTTCAGTATGTACATTTTTAAAAAATATTCATATATTTGAGGACATGAAATTTGAATTTATACATAAAAGTAACTGTTCCATACATAAAAGGGAATTATCTGATTTAGATGAATACTTGTATATATATATATATATATATATACATATATATATATGTACATATATATGTATATAAACATATATATAGTGCATTTGCATAGCTGCATATTTTTAACCTGAAGGTTGTGAGTAATTATTTGCAATTGGTTTGGCTTCAATTGAAGTAGTTAGATTACAGTGATGCAATTTCACATGTGTGTGTGTACTTAGGAATTAATTTTAGCAGTTGACTTCCTCATGGATAATATCAGCATTTTAGTTTGAGTTTCTCTTGTAAAAGTGGGAACTCGGGATGAGATCTATTAATAAACTATTGTTGCTTGTTACTTCTTCCATCATGTCATCCTGAGAACATCAGTCTATTCTGAACTTTTATGTCCACCCAATCAACTTAAACACATGCACAGATTAGAGGATATATTTCCTACCATTTCATCAATTATGTACAAAGTCCTGGGTAACATTGAGAATGGGAGTTAAATACCTGAGATTTATCATTAAATTAAATGATAGATTAGCACTACTATATACATTGTCATTAAATCTTATTAATATCAGAGCATTGTCTAATATTGTATAAGAAACTTGGATCAGTTTATCAATTGTTCTTATGGCTGACATATTCACAACTTCAGAAATGTGTGTCTGATGTGGAAAAGAAAGGGGGAAAGAACCTAATTCTTTTGAGAAAACCTATTGTTTTAGTAACTGCTGGGTTTGAAAATCCTGACAGCCAGTTTCCTTATTCAAGAACATTTATTCCCACATGTTTTATGGCCCCAATGTATAAAAATTACCTATTGGAAGAGTTATTGCTTCAGGCAGTAATGAGACCATAAATCTGTTAGCTTCCCTTAAAGTCTCTGAAAACACACAAAAGCTGTTGGGCTGTTTTCTTGAAAAGTGTAAAATCATCATTTTTGTTGATATTCATTTAAATCAGGACGTTTTAGCATTTGGGACAGAATTTCTCTGAAATAAACCAAATTATGAGGTCTTCCATCCCTAGCAGTTAGAGATGCTTTGCTTGAACAAAACAATTAAGTTCTTACTAATAAGATAGCTCGACAATGGCCATCATCAAAAGTGCTATTATATGGAGTTCGCATTTAGAGATCTAATGACTTCAACACAGGTGAGAAGAACCTCCCGCCTACTTGCCAGGTTACTAGCAGCCTTCTGGTAGAGATGAGAGGCCAGTTCATAGGTGTTGTGTACACTTCTCATTACTGCTCCTCAGTTTCTATATTAAAGGACAGATACGGTCATCAGTAAAATGGAGAAAATTACATTATCAGTGAAAGCAGAAAGATAGGAAAAGCAACTCAACACTTGGAAATAAATCCCATTGGAAAATATATTTGACTTAGAATTAGGAAAACTAGCTCCTGTGCTTCTGGCCTTTCATAGTTGTAGAAAACTGAGGCCTGTCTAAGCCTGTATTCTCATAGAGGCTATGCCAGTGCATGGCAAACACAGAAGTGAATGCTCACAGTCATCTATTGGATGGAACACAGGGTCCCCAATGGAGGAGCTAGAGAAAGTACCCAAGGAGCTGAAGGGGGCTGCAACCCTGTAGGTGGAACAACAATATGAACTAACCAGTACCCCCAGAGCTTGTGTCTCTAGCTGCATATGTAGCAGAAGATGGCCTAGTCGGCCATCATTGGAAAGAGAGGCCCCTAGGTCTTGCAAACTTTATATGCTCCAGTACAGGGGAATGCCAGGGCCAAGAAGTGGGAGTGGGTGGGTAGGGGAGTAGGGAGGGGGAGGGTATAGGGAACTTTCAGGATAGCATTTGAAATGTAAATAAAGAGAATATCTAATACAAAATAAGAAAAAATAGTAATAGATACTATGTACTCAGCAGATTGGTTGCCTTATCCTTGCTCATTGACTCTGTTGCACTACAACTTCAAAACTTTCTTCAGGATTGAGGATGCCCAAGAACATGTTTTTCCTTTGACTCTGTCTTTCTCTTGATCTCATATGTATTACCATTGTGAATAAGCCTCCAATCTCATGTCCAGGAGCTAAGAGTTTCTTCACTCTAGTAGTTCAGAGAATGTTCCAAATTGTATTCGAACTCCATCTTGGCAGGTTTATTTTAGGGGATTCACAGATTCGTTTAATCTTGTACCCTTTTAGGGGTGGGGTTGAGAATCTAGTTCAGTAGTAGAGCACATGTTTGGCATATGCAAAAGCTCTATTATCAATACTCAGCAGCTCCAACATTATACTAATTCTGTTGTTAGTTAGTGGCTAACAACATAAAAATGGTATGCATAAAGACAAATGTAATATTTATTGAGAATCTTTCATATTCACTCACAATTAATTTCCTAATACCCTCCTATGAAATGACATTAGAAAGGCAGAAGCTTACAGGTTACTGGATTTTCACAAGGAATGGCACACATAGTGGTCTAAAGATGGAACTTGAGTTTTTGCTTGTTCTGAAACAGAAGGCAGTGAATGCTAATTGTATCACACCATGTTTCCATTGAGAGTAACAGTTTCTGGGTGTTGCAGTTTCAGAATTGTTGAAATTATATTACTTTTCACAGCTCTTTTTTCCAGATTAGATTTTTTTTCCTGCCCCTCAGGACAGACTTCAAGAGATAGTATACGTAGTCTAGGTAATTTGCAATCTTTTTATTATTTTTATTTCTGAGTGTTTTTGTTATCAAAAGGATTATAATGAAAATGTTGAAATTAAAATAATTGTATACATATCCATTTTCAAATAGACTAATCTAACTGATTTATTATTTATATTACTTGTCAGTTTTGTTCCTGAAGAATACAAATCACAAAAAATCCACTTCTAATGAAGAATAAATACCATTTTCAAGAAATTCAAATTTAAAGAATGTCAAAGTTTTTGTTTACTATGTATGTATGTAGTATGTATGTATGTATGTATCTATCTATCTATTTTTTTTTTTTTTGGTTTTTTCGAGACAGGGTTTCTCTGTGTAACCCTGGCTGTCCTGGAACTCACTTTGTAGACCAGGCTGGCCTTGAACTCAGAAATCTGCCTGCCTCTGCCTCCCGAGTGCTGGGATTAAAGGCGTGCGCCACCACGCCCGGCTCTATCTATCTATTTGTGAATCATTAACATTATGATATTTGTCATACATTTATTCGTGTGACTGAGTTTATAAGACTGCTTTACAACTGATAGTCTCCCTTTTATTATTAAGAAATAGATGGCTTCTCACTTTAAATTGGATAAAAGTTCAATTAAAAGTTTCTACCATGTTAATACCAGTTCTTCAGTTAACTAACCTTTGGGGTGCTATGCCATTCAGGGTATTAAATAAACTATTTTACACCTATTCTACCTAGAAATGTTTCTAATCAATATACAGACATTATAGGTACTTGGACTCCATGTATAATTCCTCTGATCTTTTGGATACTCCCTGGTAAGTGTCAATTAGAGTACCAGGCTAAGGCTAGGGTGCTCATGATGTTAGCTCCTGTCATCTCAAGAAGGGGAAGCTGTTCCTGAGTAGAAGAAAGCAGTTGAGGCAACAGTTGTTTTGTTGGACAAACCTACATTCAGGACAAAGATATGGATGGTGAATTTCAATTAATGCTGATGTTCAAATTGTCCTGTGGATTTTTGTTTTTAAAGAAAATCTCAAGGAGAAAGTGTGGAAGAGCCTCGAACACATGGGCACAGGAGAAAATTTACTGAACAGAAAACCAATGGCCCAAGCTCTATTTGTCTATTGTCAACAATAGACAAATGGGACCTCATTTGTCTATTGCAACTTCTGCAAGGCAAATGACCCTGTCAATAGGACAAAACAACAACCAACATATTGGGAAAAGACCTTTACCTACTATACATCTAATAGAGGGCTAAAATCCCATATATACAAAGAACTCCAGAAGTTAGACTTCAGAGAATCAAATAACCCTATTAAAAATGGGCTACAGAGCTAAACAAAGAATTCTCAACTGAGGAATACAGAATGGCTGAGANGCATCTAAAGAAATGTTCAACATCCTTACTCATCAGGGAAATTCAAATCAAAACAACCCTGAGAGTGGTTCATACCAGTCAGAATGGCTAAGAGCAAAAACTCAGGTGACAGCAGATGCTGGTGAGAAAGAGGCACATTCCTCCATTGCTGGTGGGATTTCAAGCTGGGACAACCATTCTGGAAATCAGCCTGGCAGTTCCTCAGAATACTGGACATAGTATTACCTGAAGATCCAGCTATACCACTCCTGGGCATATATCCAAAATATTCTCTAGCATATAACAAGGACACATGCTCCACTATGTTCATAGTAACCTTATTTATAATAACCAGATGCTGGAAAGAACCCAGATGTCCTTCAACAGAGGAATACATACAGAAAATATGGTATACTTACACAATAGAGTACTACTCAGCTATTAAAAACAATGACTTCATGAAATTCTTAGGCAAATAGATGGAACTAGAAAATATCCTGAGTGAGGTAACCCAATCACAAAAGAACACACATGGTATACACTCACTGATAAGTGGATATTAGCCCAAAAGCTCAGAATACCCAAGATGCCATTCATAGACTGCATGAATCTCAAGAAGAAGGAAGACCAAAATGTGGGTGCTTTGGTCCTTCTTAGAAAGGAGAACTAATATTTAGACAATGTATAGGGCAGAGACTGAAGGAAAGGTCATCCAGAGACTGCCCCACCTGGGGATCCATCCCTTATATCATCACCAAACCTAGACAGTATTGTGGATGCCAAGAAGTGCTTACTGACAGGAGCCTGATATAGCTGTCTCCTGAGAGGCTTTGCCAGATTCTGACAAATACAGAGGCAGATGCTTGCAGTCAACCATTAGACTGAGCACCGAGTTCCTAAAGGAAGAGTTAGAGAAAGGACTGAAGGAGCTGAAGTGGTTTGCAATCCCCTAGGAAGAGCAACAATATTATCCAACCAGAACCCCCAGAGCTCCCAGGGACTAAGCCACCAACCAAGGAGTCCCCAGGGCCCTAGCTGCATGTGTAGCAGTAGATGCCCTTGTCAGGAATCAACGGGAGGAGAGGCCCTTGGTCCTGTGAAAGCTTGAATAAAACCCCAGTGGAGGGGAATTCGAGGGTGGGGAGGCAGGTATGGGTGGGCGGGGGAATACCCTCATAGAAGCAGAGGAATGATGGATGGGATAGGGAGTTTTGGGAGAGACAGGGAAAGGGGGTAACATTTGAAATGTAAATAAAGAAAATATCCAATAAAACAACAAAAAAAGACTATCTCAATTGTTCAACTTTACCAAAGAAGATCCAGGAGCCAGACACTGGGGTGAAAGCCTACTAGTTCAGAAGAGGAGAGAAAGCACTCAGCTCAACTTCTTCCCTGACATTTCTCCAAATGTTTTCCTGCTCCATGCTGTCTCTAAAACCTTTTGAACTGAATGTCCCTCCCTTTTACTTCCTCTAAATCTCTCATAACATGCTCTTCCTCTCTATGTTTTTTTTTCCTATGTCTACTCCCTGCCAACTCGATGCTTGTGGTCTCTTGACCTACAGTTGACTTTATTTAATCCAGTTTGCAATCACCAGAAAGCTCAGGGAGGCCTGTGTGATGAATGAGCCACACTACAACTCATTGTTTTTTGTTTTTGTTTTTTCCAGTAATTAACTGGTGATTTGAATGTTTGGCTGTAGGAAATGGCACTGTTAGGAGGTGTGGCCTTATTAGAGGAACTATGGATTTGTTGGAGAAAGTGTGTCCAAAGTTGGACTTCAAAGCCTTCCATGGTCAAATTCTACCAATGAGAAAGAGAACCCCTCTTGCAGCCTGCCTGCTGAAGCGGCACTCCTGGCTGCCTTCAGCTTATGATATAGAGCTCTCAGATCCTCTACCACCACCTGCATGTCACCATGCTTCTTGCCTTGATGATAATGGACTGAACTCTGAAAGTGTAAGTCAGCCCCAATTAAGTGTTTACTTTTATATGATTTGTTCATGGTGACTCTTCATAGCAATAAAACCCTAAGTAAGTCAATAACAAAATCTCTGGTTTCACAGTCTGATCAAATATTCGGCAGCAGGGATATTTCTTCCTGTTTTATTCTTCACATTGTCAGAGATTGGAAAGATGGTATGACAATATCTAGAGAATACATCATGGCTTTTGTTCCCTAAGAGAAAGTTTGAGAGCAGTGTTAGAGGTCAGGGAGTCTTGAAACACATCCTAGTTCCTCATCTCTTCAAGCCTGAAGGATAGACCCACATTCCCTATACCACAGGCCTGCAAATTCTTCCAGCTTCTCTACTCATGTTCTTACTCATTAGGTGCCAGCTGTAACAACCCCAGAGGCTTTCAACACGCTAAGATGGCTGCCTTCAGCCCCACTCAGTCACTTCATGAGGAGAATATTTGTGTCATCTTTGTGAAGTACATCAAGGATCTTGTGCCCATTGTGTATGGCCGCAATTATTGGTGAGGATGTGTCACCCAGATATGTGACAAGGAAGATGAGAAAGTAGGAGAGGAGGACCTGGTGAGGGGTAGGGGCCATTGGTGAAAGGAACAACTCTAATAGATAAGAGTTGTTTCAGAACCAAGTATATGGTGGAAGGTGAATTTAGGGTTGATAACTGTCTTAGGTAAGGTCTAGTCTCTTTGTCAATACCAAATTTATGTATGTTATTTAAGGGAAAAGGTTACAAATTCTTAATAACATGGAATGATGTGTTTCTGTATTTGTTCTTAGATGTCCACCCACAATAGCTATGGTATACATAGATTTTGTATTTCTTAGTCTTCACTTGGAAGATTCAAGATGAGTTTTGTGAGACTTATAGTTGGATTCTTTTGACTAAAAAGTTCTAAATATATATCTAGAAAAACTTAGATGATAAAGCTTTACTACAACTTTTATCTACAGCACAAATATATTTTTCTCTTTTGTTGTATCTAATTGGGAAAAAATAGTATAAAATTGTGATTGAAATTTATATGTGTAGTGTGTCTTCTACACCAACCAGGAAAGAAAAGTTTTCAATGATATGGTTATATCAAAATAATTGTTTGCTTCTTGAATTAAAAATTCCTTGAAACATTTGAACAAGAAGAATCCTAATGTTCACAAGGCTATTTTCAGTAAATTGAGTTATAATTTCTCATCCTAGTTATTTCAATAGCCAGACAGATCAAATAGATCAGAAACAGTAATTTCTGTATGAAGACAGCGTATACATTGATTTATTAAGAATGGAATTTATAAGAGTAAAACTGTAGGCACTTAAGGAGCTACAGGATTATGTAGGGTTTTCTCCCATATTTGTTATTTGTCTAATCATTTACTAAAGATTGATGAGAAGATATATCAATTAAAATGCACAAAATATATTAAAAAGTGCATGGCATTGGTACAAAGATAGGCAGGTAGATCAATGGAATAGAACTGAAGACCCAGAAATGAACCCACACATCCATGGTCACTTGATCTTTGACAAAGGATCTAAAAACCATCCATTGGAAAAAAGACAGCATTTTAAAAAAATGCTGCTGGTTCAGCTGGCAGTCTGCATGTAGAAGAGTGCAGATCGACCCATTCTTATCTCCTTGTACAAAGTTCAAGTCCACCTGGATCAAGGACCTCCTTATAAAACCAGATACACTAAAACTAATAGAAGAGAAAGGGGGAAAAGCCTTGAACACATTAGCATTGGGAAAATTTTCCTGAACAAAACACTGATGGTTCAAGCTCAAAGATCAACAATAGACAGATGGGACCTCATAAAATTACAAAGCTTCTGTAAGTCAAAGAATACTGTCAATAGGACAAAACGGCAACCAACAGATAGGGAAAAGATCTTACCAATCCTACATCTGATATATTTAATATTAATATTAAAGGATCTAAGAAGTTAAAGTCCAGAGATTCAAGAAACTTCATTAAAACATGGGGTACAGAGCTAAACCAAGAGTTCTCAACTGAAGACTATCAAATGGCTGAGAAGCAACTAGAGAATTGTTCAACATCTTTAGTCATTAGGGAAATGGAAATCAAAACAACCCTGAGATTCCACCTCATACCAGTCAGAATGGCTAAGATCAAAAACTCAAGTGACAGCAGATGTTGCTGAGGATGTGAAGAAAGAGGAACACTTCCTCCATCGTTGGTAGGATTGCAAGCTGGTACAACCACTTTGAAAATTAGTCTGGTGGTTCCTCAGAAAATTGGACACAGTATTACCTGAGGATCCAGCTATATTATTTCTGAGCATATACCCAAATGATGCTCCAACATATAACAAGGACACATGCTCTACTATGTTCATAATAGCATTATTTATAATAGCCACAAGGTTGAAAGAACTCAGATGTCCTTCAATAGAGGAACAAATACAGAAAATGTGGTACATTTACATACTGGAGTAGTTCTCAGCTATTAAGAACAATGATTTCATGAAATCCACAGGCAAATGGATGGAATTAGAAAATATCTTCCTAGCTGGGCATTGTGGCGCATGCCTTTAATCCCAGCCCTTGGGAGGCAGAGGCAGGCAGATTTCTGAGTTTGAGGCCAGCCTGGTCTACAGAGTGAGTTCCAGGACAGCCAAGGCTACACAGAGAAACCCTGTCTCGAAAAACAAAACAAAACAAAACAAAAAACAAAAACAAAAACAAAAAAAAAGAAAAGAAAAGAAAGGAAAATATCATCCTGAGTGAGGTAACTCAGTCCCAAAAACCACACATGGTATGCAGTCACTGATAAGTGGATATTAGCTCAAAAGCTCAGAATACCCAGGATACAATTCGCAGACCACAAGAATGTAATTTCAATAAAATTAGGTAAAATTAAATATAGACATTTTCCTATGAATCAATAAATAACAGATTTATGAAGTTGGAGATGTACCTTGATTAGTAGAATAATTATCTAGCCTGCTTGAAGCTCTGGGTTCTGTCCCTACTACTACATGTAATCATAAGACCTACAGTGATGGTGTGGTGATTTGAATGAAAATGGCCCCCATAAGCTCCTAGAGAATGTCACAATTAGAAGGCATGAACTTGTTGGAGGTGATGTGTCACTGTGAGTATGCTTGGAGTTTTCAAATGTTCAAGCCATATCTAGTCTCTCTCTCTCTCTCTCTCTCTCTCTCTCTCTCTCTCTCTCTCTCTCTCCTTGCTGCTTTTGGATCAAGTTGGACTCATGATTTTTCTCTAGCACCATTTCTCATTTCTGCCTGATTTCTGCCTTTATTTCTACCATTATATTAATGGACTATACTTTGAAACTGTAAACCACCCCCAATTAAATGTTTTCCTTTTTAAGAGTTGTCATGGTCATGGTACCTCTTCCTACTAATCAAACCCTAAGACAGATGGCTCACATTTGCAATTTCATTACTCATAGGGTAGAGATAGAAGGGTTAGAATTTTAAGGTTATTTTTGACGGTATTATGAGATTGACATTAAATTAACACGGGCTATGTGTGAGTGAGTCTGATTTTAAAAACTGATTTTTAGGAAAGAAAAATGGAAATAAGGAGATGGGGAGAGGCATAGATGGTGGATGATAGGGTAAGAAGGTTAAGAAAAAATTCTAGATATGGCTAATCACTAGGAAATGCAAATTCAAAATAGGGAGGTCCCAGTTAACTCATGAAATAAAAAAAAAACTAGAATTAAAAGAATAACAATAAAAATTGGCAAAACAAGATTTCTTAAATACTTGTGGTGGGATGTTAGATAGATAAATAGTTATCTTGGGCAACTGGGAATTTATAAAATAAAAATCTTACTCAAATAACTCTAATCACACCTGTTAATATTCAAGGAGAAATGATAATGTGCATTAATAAACCAACTCTTAAAATATTTCCAGCAGCTTCATTTTATTAAAAAACAAACAAACAAAAAGACAATGTTACAATTTTTCCTTAGTAGAATAGAGAAATAATTGTAACTTGTTTGAATATCCATGATTTATTAGAAGTTTGAAGAAAAAAATGCTAGTAACAGAAGAAAAATTTGCTGTCTATAGAAAGAATGTTGATGGCTGTGAGCATCCAGCTATTGGATGGAACACAGGGTCCCCAATGGAGGAGCTAGAGAAAGTACCCAAGGAGATGAAGGGGGCTGCAACCCTGCAGGTGGAACAACAATATGAACTAACCAGTACCCCCTGAGCTTGTGTCTCTAGCTGCATATGTAGCAGAAGACGGCCTAATTGGCCATCACTAGGAAGAGAGGCCCCTTGGTCTTGCAAACTTTATATGACCCAGCACAAGGGAAGGCCTGGGCCAAGTAGTGGGAGTGGGTGGGTAGGGGAGCAAGGGTGGGGTGGGGGTATAGGGAACTTTTGGGATAGCATTTCAAATGTAAATAAAGAAAATAATAATAAAAAAAATTTAAAAAAGAAAGTTGAAGTTATCTAAAGATGAGAGATTGGTTTGTTTTTTGAAACAAAATGCCCAAGATAATAAAGTTTGAAAGATAGAAGGTTATTTTGGTTTCATTTGGACACTGTAGTACAAAACATATAAAAATTTCTAATGTTTCTATCACTAAAGGCCACCATGATCTAGGGACTAAGCATTTAGCACATCAGCCTTTGAGGGGCATTAGCAATTCAAAGGGTAAAGGAAGCTAGGTGGATCATAGCCTCTACTTAGGCCATTGGATAGACAAAGGGTTTTTTAACACTCAGTGGCTTTTGCACATTTTATAATATATAAATTACAAAGTCAGTAAATCCACAGCAAATTACAAATTTATTCTGTCACTTACTACCACATTTTTAAATTTGTGTTTCTCCCCTCACCTCCTTCTTAGGATCTTAACCATTGATTTGTGAGAATTTTCCAGTTGTAGTCTCAATGATGAAGTAACAGTACTTCTCTGCTCATTATTATAGCCTGAACAGCATTTATAATACTTAGCATACAACATGTGTATAATAGTTTTCTAGTTAATTGAATCTAATTAAAATTTCATGTCTATTTAATTAGACATTTAACTAAATTGCGATTCTCTCTCTCATATTGTGATTACAGTGATTTAAGATTAAAAAGTATAGGAATGGAGAGAGAGCTCAGTGGCTAAAACCATGTACTGCTTTTCCAGAGGTTCGCAGTTTAGTTTCGACACCTGCAAATGCACAGCCCATAAGCACACTCTACTGTAGCTCCAGAGACTCTATCACCTTCTCTGGTCACCACGAGTCTACACATAGATGAACTTATAATTAAAACTAAAATAAATCTGCAAAAATTAAAAATACTAAATATTTGTTCCCTATTCCTGCTTATAATTTATGTTTTTTTTTTCTGTTTTCACAAACATTTGCAAAATTGAAGTTCTAGTTTGTGTGAAGTGATCTCTCCTAATCACATACATTTTTCAAATATATTTCCTTGCTTACTTAGGTTCTCAAGCATAACACAGCTTCTAATTTAGGGATGCTTATGAATGGAAAGATAATTATCAGCATTATATCATTCTTTATGTGTGACACTATAAAGTTGTGAGATAATTTTAATTTAGGATATTTTCAATGTGCTTAGAAAAATACTAGCAAGTTAATGTTACCGCATTTAGGATGAAAATGAAATGATTATCAATATATCTTGCCACCAAATACAAGAATTAGGAGAAAACATTAAGTTATGGTTAAAGATAAAAGGCACCTTATGGATCAGTGATTTTACCTTCCCATTCCAGAGCCTTAAAAATAGAAAGGTAATTGGAGTTTTTCCACAACAAGGGAGTGAACTACAAAATGATATTATCCAGGAAATAAATAACATGATTTTCCCCACTAGTCCTTGCACCTTCATTGGTTATCTGACTTGAAGACTTCAGTATACCAACAATTATTTTATTATTGTATTCATTGACAGTAAAAATTTGTCCTTTTGATATCTGTATATTCACAAATCCTTGATGTCAGTATCAGATATTACTAATCAATCTTAAGTCTCCTCTTAAACAAATCTGGGCTTAGATTTTTTTTTTTTCAAGTAAGCCAAAAACATGTAATAAAAGACATTTCCAAAAAAAAATCAATAGATACCTTTTGAAAATAACTAAATAACTTTAAAATATATATGGCTACTAAACTATTCTATTTTTTAATTATCAACGTATGAATAACAGAACAACCTGTAAGCATTATCCTCCCTGAAACCCTTGTGTAATTTTAGGAGAAACTATCATTCTTTGGATGAAAGAGCTCTAAATTAGAGATGAGCATCTAAAAAAAAAAAAATTCAAAGATGCTTTACCAATACGGGCTCTTTGAAGAAAAAAGATGAACAAGGTTAGTATATGTAGAGATATAACCACCAAAATTATATCAAATTGTGTGCCAAAATTATGCTTTAGTGATAAATCGTTGAATGATTATGCCTCTATATGCGAAAAATTAGAGAAAAACCCTAAAATTGCATCAACTGTAAATACCAAGGATGGCTTTAACAGAGGAAGGGTGTCTAAAAATTAGGGAATTTGTCATAGATGAAACGTAAGAAATATGTATTAGATGGGAATTCAAGACCTGCTTGGGATATGTGTTTAAGATTAGTTTGGGAGGGGCTTATAAACCCATCAGAAGCCCTTGTTCTTATCAGATCAATAGCATCCGTCTTATTGGTAGTGCAGGTTGGAATATACTTTCTGATTCAGAAAGTGCACTGGAGGCAAAGTCTGAAGGAAGGTATTTCTGTGGTCATTTTTTCCCATAGTTTTCTGAATATTTTCAACTGATCTTGACTTCCCAGCACAATTCTTTGTTATATCACTATTATTTTTCTTCTAGGAATCTACTATTTGCCTCAGACAGATATTTAAATGGTAATTTGATTGTTAACCTGGATTCAGTTTTCCTTGAAGCCTTTCTTCAACTAGATCACCCGGTACCATCCCCTTTGTCAGGAAGTAGGTTGTAGCCTTGTAGCCTTTTTGCTTAAGTAAATTACTATAAAAAAGCATGTCACCCTGCAGTCTAGGAGAGAGGAGAGAGAAGGGAGGGAGGGAGATGGAGAGAGAGAGAGAGAGAGGAAGGGAGGGAGAGAGAGAGAGAGAGAGAGAGAGAGATGCTTCTTAGCCTGGAAAGATGGCTTAGCAGTTAAGGATACTTGATGCTCCTGTAAAGAACCCAAGTTCAGTTCCAAGCACCTGCATGGCAGTTCACAACTAAACCTCCAGTTCCAGGGGATCTAGTGCCTTCTTCTGGCCTCCTTGGGTCCTGCATGTGTGTGGTTCACAGATATACACTGATTTAAAAAAAAAAAAAAAAAAAAGGAATTAAAAAGGAAAGGACACACAATTCCTGGGTATGGTGGAGGAGAAAGTTTATTACAGATATATGGGAGAGCATAGCCAGGGGCAGGGACATCTGGGA
>NC_034590.1:64661706-64673298 GCF_900095145.1 Mus pahari
GAGAGAGAGAGAGAGAGAGAGAGAGAGAGAGAGAGAGAGAGAGAGAGAGAGCTCAATGGTACTGTGTCCTGTGTCAAAACAGTCAAGAAATATTATAAGCCATAAAGACATTCATGCATCTTGCTTTTTATACCATCTTGCACAGTTTGACAACAAGCCATGAGGAATCTTCACAAATGCTGGTTGCTGTGCAGAAGGTATTTTCCAGAAACATGCAATTAGAGCGGGTACAGGGATTGGTTTATCTAGATCCTGATTCTGTATTATGTTGTCTTCACTAACATTCTGGTGTAGGATTCTTTTCACTCCTCAGAAACATGTTTCTGAAATATGAAACTCCATATTAGTTGTAGTAATCACCCAAGTCAGCTACAGTGTGGTAGAATTAATCCTATAATTTTTCTGCAACAGTAATCCTATTATTCAAGTAATCTTGCATCTTAGTCATTTTAAATGCTCCTGAATCAATCCCCCCTCCCCCCCCCCCAAGACAGGGTTTCTCTGTACAGTCCTGGTTGTCCTGTAGACCAGGCTGGCCTAGAACTCAGAAATCCGCCTGCCTCTGCCTCCCAAGTGCTGGGATTACAGGCATGTGCCACCACTGCTCAGTCCAATCCCTCCCCTTTAACAGGGTTACCAGAACAGTATGCAGTCTAGCTATTGCCTCTCTCTTTAGCCTCACAGTTCAGCACTCTCTCTCTCTCTCTCCAGGTGGCACCAACCTATAGTTACAAACTACACGTGCTATGTCTTCCATGTTGCTCAGCCATGCTCACTGGAAAGCTCTATTCTCAGCAGATAGGAAACAGAAACAACATAAATGTCCTTCAATGATTGAGTAGATAATGGAAATATGGAAATTATTCAGCTATAAGAAAAATGAAATTATGAGCCTTTCAGGTATATGGATGGAACTAGAAAAGATCATACTGAGTGAGGTAACCCAAACTCCAAAAGATGAACATTACATGTTCTCAGATCATCTAAGGATCTTAGCTCCAACTCTGCTTCTGTGGGATCACATCCTAGAGTGGCTGGACATACAAGGAAAGTAAAAGGGGACTATTGCTGGAGTGATGGGATTGGGGAATAATGGGGAGGGGCGCAGCAGAGTGAAAGTGATTAGGTTGGGAACATAGGGGTTCTCATTGGGTAAATAAAGCTTATGAAGTAAAGTATAACAGTGAAGATTATGAAAAAGCCATAAGGAATTATACTATTTATCATGTACGTGAAAATCCACACAATATACAAAAGGCTGTGTATAAATATATAACTATATATGTAGCTTAAATAATTTCTTTCCATCTGGGCTGACAATGCTTCTTTCCAGATCCAAAGACCAAGTAAAATCCCAAAAGCAAACATGTTGGGCCTTCTTTGGATTTGTTGGTTAGGGTAGTCCAAGATACTCTAAAGATATCACAGACTATTGTTGTTAGCTGTCTCCCCCCACCCCAGGAAGGTAAGACCCTATTGCTAACAGTACCATAAAGTTCAGTCACTGGGCCCAAAGGCCCTGAGCTGGAACTAAGATTAAAGTCTTCCCCTGAGGACTAGCTTCCATGGAAACAAAGGGCACCTTGGAGTTCTAATGGAGGAAAGCAACCAATACTTTTGCCCTGCTATAATACCTATGAACCGTAACAAAGACTGTCTTAGCACAATAACCCTGAAGTGGTAGAATGAATGTCTTGGTGATAAACAGCCGCTCTCTAATTGGACTTTAGACATACTTAACAAAAGTGATACTATGTCTGTACTGGAGACCTCCAACTACCCAGAGGTAGTGAAGTAACGTATCTTAGAGGAGAATCTTAGAAGATTGTGTCTCCTAGGAGTGTCAGGACCTACATCTTTATGTCTCTCCAAAATGACAACTTAAATATGAGCTGAACAAGAACAACAATACTTCATATTCCAAAGTGGACTGAAGAGAGTTCATGAGTCCTCAGCCCTACATAAAGATCTTTAAGCACCTAAGGAATACTAAGAGTGGGAGAAAATAATTTTCTCAAGGAGAAAAAAAAAAACCTGCCAATTGATCAACTAATATCAAATTATCATTCCTGAAAGCATATATTCAATCATATATTCAAGTATCACGCAGTCTCAGTGGAGGAGTATTTGTATAGGAATATTTAAGTGACACACTAATATGTATATAACAGCAATTAATGAAAAAGCCATGAATTTGAAGAGATCTCCGAGTGGTACATAGAGTTTGTAGAGACAAAAGAGAAGGGGAAAGTGGTGTAAGTATAATAAAATACCAAAAAATTAAAATTAAGTAATATTTCATCTTTATAATTGTTCAGACTTTATTGTTTACCATTCTTTTACTGGATCTCTAAGATTATTATTATTATTATTATTATTATTATTATTATTATTATTATTATTTTGAGACAGGGTTTCTCTGTGTAGCCCTGGCTGTCCTGGAACTCACTTTGTAGACCAGGCTGGCCTCGAACTCAGAAATCTGCCTTCCTCTGCCTCCCAAGTGCTGGGACTAAAGGCATGCACCACCACCGCCCGGCTGATCTCTACAATTTTTGAATGAATATTTTTAGTACCTTAAAAGACATTGTTCTTAGCTATACTTGTGTAAAGTGAGGGACTGTGAACACCTGTGGTGAGTGCAGTTCCCATGGTGATTGGAAGAGGATATCAGATTCCTGAGATGTTGGAGTTCCAGGACTGATTTAGGTGTTAGGAACTTAACTTGGGTTATTGCCAAGAACAGTAGGCACTCTTAACAATGGGCCATCTTTCTTGCCCCTGAAAGTTTCTAAAACTCAGTCATAAGAGCAAAGACAGAAACCAAACAAAAGAAAATGTGCTTTAAAGAATGAAAAAGTCTAGCAACTTTCCTTCACTCAAAAAATATTGCAACTTCTTCCATGGGTATTTTATTACCTATTTTGGGGAGGAATGAAGTATCCATGTGTTGGTCTTCCTTTTTCTTGATTTTCTTNTGTTTTGGAGATTGTATCTTGGGTATTCTAGGTTTCTGGGCTAATATCCACTTATCAGTGAGTGTATATCAAGTGAGTTCTTTTGTGATTGGGTTACCTCACTNAGGATGAAATCCTCCAGATACATTCATTTGCCTAAGAATTTCATAAATTCATTGTTTTTAATAGCTGAGTAGCACTCCATTGTGTAAATGTACCACATTTTCTGTATCCATTCCTCTGTTGAGGGACATCTAGGTCCTTTCCAGCTTCTGGAAATAGGGCAGCTATTAACATAGTGGAGCATGTGTCCTTATTACCAGTTGGAAGATCTTCTGGATATATATCCAGAAGAGGTATTGCTGGATCTGAAAAGTTTGGAGCTAAGAAGAAAAGGATGGACCATCCAGAGACTGCCCCACCCGGTGGTCCATCCCATAATCAGCCACCAAACACAGACACTATTGCACATGCCAGCAAGAAGTGGAGTGGGTGGGTAGGGGAGCAGGGCAGGGGGAGGGTATAGGGGACATTCAGGATAGTATTTGAAATGTAAATGAAGAAAATATCTAATAAAATAATTTAAATAAAATAAAATAAAATGGATTTTCACAGAAAAAATATTGCTTATTACAGAATATGTCAGATGTGATGGCTGAATGCTGAAATCCACAAACTTTGGAGGCAGTTAATTCCCACAGGGGATTCTATAATATATCTACATTCCCAACTCTCCCAAAAGTCTATAAGCATGTGCTACAAGCTGCTTTTAGTGCCAATTACTCTGGCTCCTTGAGAGAGTTGCTTAAACTTATAGGAGGGGCCAAAGAATTGGTATTGTCCTGGCTTTGATTTTATCTTCATTTCCTAACTGTTGTTGCTTCTTTTTTCCTGGGCCTTTCTATCTATTAGATACATCCAGTAAATTCTTTCTTAGATTCCGAATCCCTTTTATGACATGCCTTTTATCCATATATATATGGATATAATATATATAATATATTATATATATAATATATATATATATATATATATATATATATAATCAGCTGTGAATCAGACATGAGTTTGAAATTCAAAACCATTTATATCTCAGCTTTCTTATTAAAGGGATGGCCAGAGATGACTGTTAAGAATGAATGGGAATCTGCAACTGATAGGGGGGAAGAGGTCGGTAGCATCTCCAGAAAGAGACAGAGGCCAGGAACAAGGGAGATGCCCACGAATCAATGGAGGTGTCCTTAGCTGTGACTCATAGCACTGGGGATATGGAACCTCCTGCAGCCAGGCAGAAACTCCAATGGTAAAATAGGGACACCAACCTACCCACCAAACTTTTGACCAGGAATTTATCCTGTCTACAAGATTGCAGGGATGGAGAATAGAGCAGAAACTGAGGGAACCGCCAACCAATTCCGGCCCAACTTGAGACCCATACCATGGACAAGCACCAATCCCTGACACTATTAATGATACTCTGTTATGATTGCAGACAGGAGTCTAGCATGGCTGTCCTCTGAGAGGGTCCTCCCAGTTGCTGCCTCAGATGCAGAAACCTACAGTCAAACAGTGGATGGAGCTTGGAGACTTATGGAAGAATAGGAGGAAAGACCGAGCAGTTCCTAAGGGGATAAGAACTCCTCAGGAAGACCAACAGAATCAATTAACCTGGACCCTTGGGGCTCTCAGAAACTGACCCCCAACCAAAGAATATACATGGGCTGGACCTAGGCTTCTCTGCAAATCTGTAGCAGACATGTAGCTTTGTCTTCATGTGGGTCCCAAACAACTGGAATGATAACTATCCCGAAAGCTGTTACCTGTACATGGAATGTGTTCTAACTTATCTGGCCTCAATGGGAGTGAAATTGCCTAACCTCCCAGAGATTTGATGTACTAAGGTTGGAGCATACCCAGTGGGGCCTCCCACCTGCTCAGAGTAGAAAGATATGGGAAAGGATTGTGGCAAGAGGTGACTGGAGGGGGGCAGTGACCGGGATGTAAAGTAAATAAGTAAAAAAAAAAAAAAACAATAAAATAAAATAAAAATTTAAAGCAATATTACATATATACATAGATATTAACAATATTGTTCTTTGAGTATTTAATTCCTCAGTTATCCTCAGTTACTCACTGTGAGTTTCCTATGCTTCTTCCTTCTATTTTGATATTCGTTGATTATTTATTTGATTTTTGTCTTTGTGTGTGTGTATGCGTGTGTGTGTATGCGTGTGTGTGTGTGTGTGCGTGTGTGTGTGTGTGTGTGTGCGTGCGTGCGTGCGTGTGTGTGTGTGTGTGTGTGTTTAAATGCTTATGTGTATGCTAGTCTGAATGTGAATTAGGGACTATTAATATTTTCTATATTTTTCTTTGAGAAACCAAAAAATTAATTTGTTATTGAAAAATAACTAATCTATATGTATATGACTTCAATTTTTAAAATGTATTATATATGTTTTGTATATTTATGTGCCACAATATGAACATGTGTGAGTAGCAGGATTTTCACTAGTTCCTCCAATTCTTATAGTTATCAATCAGTAAATGATGTTCAAATAATTTCTGTAGTTAATGAACATTATTTTGTGGTTCTTTTGCTCTGAAACATGCTTGAGGCTAGAAGGCAATAAAATCTGAGGTGATTAGTGGCATTTTCAAGTTCGTTTGCAATGTCTTTTCCCTCAACCCTGTTGCAAATGATTATATAATTCTCTGTTGTTTCCATGACTTCATGTTTTCTTGACTTCAGTGTTGTTCTTTTTAAAATGTATTCTATCAAACATTATGCCTGAAAAAGAGAAGCTTAGTACATGTTTTAGAAATAAGAAAGCATTTCAGTCATTCTGTGTGATACATAACCTTCGAGAGCACACTGCTGGCCCTACCTTCAGCTACTTCTCTCAGTTTTGTCTTAGCTGTATTTTAAGACTCTAGCACACCAATAAATTATTCATATGGTGCCTGGAGACTTAGCTGAAAATGCTTTTATGTCTGAGTATAGACTTTTGTTATATAATGATCATTACTATATGGGCATCATCTACTTTGAATTGTTGCCACACTGATAAATATTAAATGATTAAATTGTTGAGATTACTATAGTTCATTCAAGTAAAACATTCCTTAGGAAATCACCAATGCTGATTTTTGTACTTGTTTTTAAAAAGTTATGTCTCCATCCCTTAGCTATTAACCTTTAAAGTTATTTTTGTGAATATATAACTCAGAGGAAAAAAGAATCTAAAGTGGGCCTCATTTCTCTGAGCACATCATAGGGAGAGTGGAATCATTTTCTGAGTTACTGAATCAGCAAAAAGAGAGAGCAAATTTGGCAGCATTAACACAGTGTGTGATGTGCCTTATCACTATTGAGTGAAGAGGCAGGAAATTACGGGGCAGATAAAATGATGGTCTACTTGGAATTTCATCAAATGCAGCTCTTCACTCCAATGATGATTGCAATGTCCGCTTGGTGTCACTGTGCTCATTAGCTGCACATTCTCAACAGAGCACTCAACCTACCGCACTGTCATTTAAAACTACACGGAAAGAGAAATGACTTATTTTGAATCTTGATCCTGCTCTCATCTGGCTCATCTGAACATCTCACTAGACTTTCAGTGTAGTCGTGGTGATATTATCATTCCAAACATGGCCACGTCTTAACTGTCACTCACAAGTCTAACAATGTTATTACTCAGTGGTTGCTACAGTATTACATATAACATCTATCATTCAGCTTTTGCCATCAACATGCCTAAATACTGGGGTGTCCATCCTAAAGTATGAAGTAATCCATTCATAAGTCAGTGTGATATTCTAATTTTACTAGAAATTATCATGTGTGGCACTCAGTTAGAAGTACCTTGAATTCATAGTCTTCCATTCATAGATAGCCTACTATCAGCTTTTGACAAATTTTCTGACAGTGGAGGTTAATATTAGATGTTAACTTGACAGAATCTATAACAAAGTAGGAGACAAGCCTCTGGCCATGCCTGTGAGAAATTTTGGAGACTGCACTAATTGAGGTGCATGGATATAGCCTAAATGTGGGCAGACAGTACCATTCTATAGCCTTGGAACCATACTAAATAAAAAGGATAGAGCAAATTAAGCAACAGTCTTTGGGTACGGATATCTCTGTCTCTATCTTCTATCTATCTATCTATCATCTATCTATCTATCATCTATCTATCTATCTGTCTATCTATTTATCATCTATCTTTCTGTCTGTCTATCTATCTATCTATCTATCTATCTATCTATCTATCTATCTATCTATCTATCTATTCATCTATCCAATCACATTTCTCTATCTATTTGTCTCTATTTCAATCATCTATCTTCTCTATTTCTCTCTATCTCTCTCTATCCTCTCTCCATCTCTATTTCTCTATCTCTATCTCTACCTCTATCTCTATCATTTCTTTCATCTCTGTATATGCAAAGTAGCCAAGTTCCCCAAGCTCCTACTCTTGTGATGTCTCAACCACACCAGGATACCAAGAATATTGAGCAAAATAAACCCTTTCTTCTTTAAATTGCTTTGGTCAGTTTTGCATTTATTTCTTATTTATGTTTAGTTATTGTGTGTCTACTTGTCTGTCTTTGCAACACATATATGCAATATCTGCAGAGAACAAAAGGGAGCCTAGTATGAGTATCAGGAACTGAAACTAGCTCTTCTGTAAGAACTTCAAGTTTATTTTAGTTCCAGCATTAGTTACCTTGATAACAACCTGTGGTACCACAAAGTGATTTTGATTTCTGTGAAAATTGTTCTTGTCACAATGATCTTCCTTATGTACTGACCACATACAAGTCTTGTTTATAATGTATTTTCTAATAATTCACATTTATTCTGGTTGCTAATATGTTTCATGTATGGCCCTTCCTGTACCAACTTCAACTCATTAAGTCTTGTACTTTCTTCAAATTGGATGCTTTTTTCATGAAGCCATCTGCATAAAAAAGGATTCCAACTCTAAGCAGATGGCACACTTGAAACAGGGTTGGCTTTTGGAAGGTTTATTCAAAAGTTGGCCATTTATAGAAGTTGAGTGTTGAACCTTAGAGATTATTTATTAACAAGGGATTTACCATCTATAAGCCTAACGGGATAAGTTGGAGGTCTTAGTTCCAGCATCCATAAATAATCATGTGTATCCAAGTACATTGCTTTTCATGGGCTTAGGGGATTCCAGCTATGAGCAAAGGTAACTGGCATAGCCAACAACAATAAAAGGAGATAGCAGAAAAGAAATAGAAATTTCAGCAATAATTTCTTTTTGGGTGAGGGGAGAGGTACCATCCATTTTATCCTCTCTTAAATTATGAAATTACTGAATTAAATCTCACTGACAATTTGACTCCTATTTTTTTATGATGATACAAAAAGCATCAATTTAATCACATACCTTTTTACCTTTTTTTGTTTTTGTTTTTGACCAGTCTTTCTATATACAATAAGATGTGGTCCAAGTTTGGTCTATAGATGGCCTTTCTCTTCTTTTAACACCATTCCAATAATGAAAAAGTCTTCAATAGTTGCTGAAATTCTTTACATTTTTCATCAATGTTTACGGCCATTACCGTGTCGTGGGCCAAACAGAAGTGTCTGGTTTTTCTTTTCCCACTTTAACTCAGAGTTGAGCTCTGAGTTTGCCATATTGTTTGCTCCCTCAGGCTATGTGCCACCATATGATTTATACAGAACACCATTGTATATCAAAGGGTCTGTGGCTGTGTTGGTGTTTATGTTTCTCTATTTGATAGCCTGTATAGTAACTTCCTATACCAAAGATGCTAGAACATTGGGGTGAAAACTCTATATAGGTATCAGTCCCACTTATGCGTGTTCAGTCAATTGTATAGGTGTAGCCTTCAGCAATGGGGCTTTGCTGTCAATTACTAGAGAGCAACCTATAGTCTTGGTCACAGTCTGGATTGTTTGGGCATTCCTATGGATCTTCTGTATCCCTTATTATTAGTGGTTTCACTTAGATAAAATTTATATATGCATATATTTTAGAAAGCTTATACAATATTAGTTTTGCATACTACCCTTCAAATGGCCGTTAATTTTGTTGCTGTTGTTGTTGTTGTTGTTGTTGTTGTTGTTTTGAACATAGTCTGTTACTGCATTATGAAGCTCACCAATTTAGCTAGGATGACTAGCTAGAGCTCCAGGGATCCCTTTGTCTCTGCCTCACCAATATAGGAGTTATAGATACAAGACATTGTTCTTGGTTTTATGTGGATATTGGAAATCTGAACTCAGGTCTCCATGTTTGCAGTATAGATTGTTTATTTACTGTGCCATCTCTGAAAGCTAAGTCCTATATTTAACCTTCTGTAAAGTTTGAGGTCTCTGAAGTGGTAAAAGATCTCTGTATATAATGGCTGGGCAGTGGTCATGAATGCCTTTAATGCCAGCACTCTGGAGGCAGAGGTAGGTGGTGGATCTCCGAGTTCAAGGTCAGCTAGGGTTACACAGAGAAACTCTGTTTCAAAAATTCAAATCAAACAAAACAAAACAACAACAAAAAGAAATCTGTATATAATGCTTCAAATGCTTGTGTAAGTATAAGAACATAAGATTTTTTTATTCATATTGTTTTAGGACATTGCTATTACCATGATGGCATAGGCACCAAATCAACAATGAAGAACAAACAGTACTGAATTTACCGAAGGAAAGTCCCGTGATTGTAACACCTCCAGAATTCAGCCAACCCCGTTCTCTCCCACAGTCTTGATCATTTCCCTTTTAATAGAGAACCACTATTGTCTTATGTGCCTCAGACTAAGAATATGAAGTTTTCTGGAGCTTTTAAGTGAAATTTATTGTGTACCTACAATGAAGAAGTCCTCAAGAGATTTCTGCCCGCATCATCTCTGAGATCGGTTCTGTTTTTATACTGATGTTATCAGAATTATTTAAACTGTTAGCATTGTTTTGTTTTGGGGAAAAAAAGAAAAGAAAATAAAGAAGACAACAGAAAGTATAAGTAGACTTCATGGGAAATTTTTTATTATCTAAGTTTGAAATATAGATTATGTTAAATTCTAAAATTTACTTATTTTGCAACAACCCCATTTTATTATGTTATAATAACAGTATTTATTAGTGACTGTAAATATAATGGTATATCATATATTTTAAGGTTTATTTCATAGGTCTGAAAACAATTTAAAAGTAAGAATAAAGATAGTATTTTGAGATGCTAGCAAAATTGACAAGTACCTTTCAAACTACTGAAAAGAAGTGGTCCCTTCTGATACACACCTAGATAGGTGTATACATAAATGTTATCCTTTTGCTATTGTGTACTCTTCTTCGCTACTGGCAGGCACTAGTCCTATCTATTGTTGTATAATCTCAGATCTACTGGCAGGTTTTCATACTTTGTTTTTGTTGTTTTCAGATAATAAAATCAACATTGAGGGAATTTCAGCAATTTATACAAATTGTTTGCAATTGTATAAGTTACTGAACTCTTTTAATAAGTAGTTTTTTGCTGTTACAACTTGTAATTAATGAGTATTGAGGTATGTAAAAGAGTTCTTATTTATTTTTGGCACATAAAATTACTTAAAGTGATTATATTTTTAGCAGGATGCTCTGTAACATTCGCTAGGCCTATAACCCATGAACTCTTCTTTCCACCATTGCTTATAAACTCAAATTAAGGAAATATAGTTTCATTTAAGCATATGAGCAAGTAAGCCTTGATACCCTGAATTCGACATAGTGGAAACACTGCAGTTGAGTCCTCTGTGCAAGCCATGTACATAGCCCTCTCTATTTCAACATTTTCAAATAAAAATATGATACTTACAGCATTACCTTTTAAAAACCAATGAAGGACTGTCTTCAAGTATAGTTGTGTCTCAAACACTGGAAATGCTAGTAACAGGTAGAAATTTTAATATCTTCATTAACAAAATGTGTATCATGATCACCTCAAAGGGAGATTAGATGAAATATTATGTTTTTTTTCCAAACTTGAGTCCTCACATAGAAGTGTTTACTATGATGCTTTATGTATATGGACATTAGAATTTCAATTCAGAAAAAAAGTGTAAACATTTATATTTAGATTATAAACTAATGGACATGCATATCCATAAAGGTTATAGAAAATTAATGTATATTTAAATATTTTTAAACAAAATAAAACAGAAAATATCAAAGCAGTAGTTTTATCATAAACATATCATATTTACCTTAATTGGAAAATAAGTCTTTATGAAATATTACACTGTAAATAACTTGAGACTCAATATTAATCTCCAAATAATAAATTGATTCTAGTTATTATATTTCTGTATTTCTTTTTTTAATACTATTCTATTTTTAAATTATCTTATTAGATATTTTGTTCATTTACATTTCAAATGCTATCCTGAATGTCCCCTATACGCTCCCCCCATCCTGCTCCCCTGCCCACTCACACCCACTTCTTGGCCCTGGCATTCCCCTGTATGGGGCATATAAACTTTGCAAGACCAAGGGGCCTCCCTTCTCAACGATGGCTGACTAGGCCATCTTCTGCTATATATGCAACTAGAGACATGAACTCTGGGGTTACTGATTAGTTCATATTGTTGTTCCACCTATAGGGTTGCA
>NC_034590.1:64673744-64685987 GCF_900095145.1 Mus pahari
GTATAGAGCTAAGCAAAGAATTCTCAACTGAGGAGTACCGAAGGGCTGAGAAGCTCTTGAAAAAATGTTCGACATCCTTAATCATCAGGGAAATGCAAATCAAAACAACCCTGAGATTTCACCTCACACCAGTCAGAATGGCTAAGGGCAAAATTCAGGGGACAGCAGATACTGGCAAGGATGTGGAGAAAGAGGAACACTCCTCCATTGTTGCTGGGATTGCAAGCTTGTACAACCACTCAGGAAATCAGTCTGGCGGTTCCTCAGAAAACTGAACATAGTACTACCAGCAGATCCAGCAATACCTCTTCTAGGTATATACCCAGAAGATGTTCCAACTGGTAATAAGGACACATGCTCCACTATGTTCATAGCTGCCCTATTTATAATAGCCAGAAGCTGGAAAGAACTCAGATGTCCTTCAACAGAGGAATGGATACAGAAAATGTGGTACATTTACATAATGGAGTACTACTCAGCTATTAAAAACAATAAATTTGTGAAATTCTTAGGCAAATGGATGTATCTGGAGGATATCATCCTGCGTGAGGTAACCCAATCACAAAACAACTCACTTGATATACACTCACTGATAAGTGGATATTAGCCCAGAAACCTAGAATACCCAAGATACAATCTCCAAAACAGAAGAAAATCAAGAAGAAGGAAGACCAACACGTGGATACTTCATTCCTTTTGTATTTCTTTAAATTAAAAAAAATTAAAAATTCTATTATTTTGACCTGAAAAAATTTGAATAGGAAAATGCTGCAGACTTCTCATCTTGGTTTATCTCTTATTCTTATTTCTTATTTAGTAACTTTTGTCTAATTTATTTCCTAGTGATGACATTACAGAATTAATCCTTGTTCTCTTATTGCACAATATCAGGAGGCAGATGGGATGACATCAATATGACTATGAGTCTTGATGCCAACTTTGGTCCTTTTTAAAAATAGATTCATGTCAGAGTAATCTAGTTTTGTTTTGAAGCAAACAGTTGTCATGTGGGAGTGGGTTATAGACAATGTACCTTACTCCACTTTGTATTCTCTATTCAAACATTTATTCATCAGAGTTAACATACTATACAATGGTTGCTTTGTTTTGAATTAAAACATTTTTATTTCTGTGTTTTGTTTTTGTTTTTGTTTTTGTTTTTGTTTTGTTTTGTTATCTAGGAGCAGAAGACAAATGCATAGGCAGGGCTACATATGAGAAGAAAGTGTCACCTGGAAAGGTTGGCACAAGCCTTTAATCTAAGCATTTAGAGGCAGAGTTAGGTGGATCTCAGTGATTTCTAGGCTAGCCTGATATATATAGAAAATTCAAGGCCTATAGTCAGACTGTTTCAAAAAAAGTAAAATAAATAAATAAATAAAGAAAGAAAGAAAGAAAGAAAGAAACAAAGAAAGAAACAAACAAACAAAGAAAGAAAGAAAGAAAGAAAGAAAGAAAGAAAGAAAGAAAGAAAGAAAGAGAGAGAGAGAGAGAAGAGGAAGGAAGGAAGGAAGGAAGAGAGAGAGGAAGAAAGAAAAGAAGAAAGACACAATGCACAGCTTTTGTGTATAAATGTATAGCATTACAGACTTTCTAATACATTTTGAAATTCAACTGAGATGGTCAGGGATTCATTTGAACAAATATAAATGTGTATTTTATTTAATTGTGTATCTCGTAGGGTCTTAGAAATAAGATCGCTGAGCTACAATGAAAACATAGATTTTAGTTTCTATTTATAAATAAATTAAAATTTCTGATTCCCACCTTTATAAGAATAAGTTGAGAAAAGTACAATTATCCTGGGTCCAGGAAAAGTGAAGTCACTGGAGAGAACTGCCACTTGACAATAGAGAGACAGAAGCATAGGGAACCTCAATTACAGTGGGCCAAAGCACAGCTGTGGAACCGTAATCTGCCGATCAGTGCTAAAGATCTATGCTGGCAAGTGATTGGCCATTTCATACACAGGTACTGGAATTAGGAAAGGCCCAGGGCCTACACCTGTAGTAGGCACCTGTGCATGTCAATATAGCATCTGCAAAAGGAAATGGTTTATTCTGGGTCTGTGTATGTGACCATGGCCAGAGAACACAGTCTCTGTATCTCTCAAATGCCACATCCCAAAGAGGTAGCAATTTCATTAAAAAGTTTTTGTTTTTGTTTTTAAATAGAAACTGTATGAAGAAAATCTGAAATCAATACACTTTTCAAATGCATTGGTAGGAGCATTAGATTGTAGCAAATTACAAAAATCTGTCTCACAGGCCTCAGATATTATCGGAAGATACTCTTAGATTTTGGGTTGGTGGAATCTAGGAATCATTGTGTATTACAAGTAATTTGTCTAATAATCATACAGACATTAAGTCACATGCAGGAGGGCAATTATAGCTATTAGAGAGCTAAAGATAGCCCCAGATAATCTGGCCCTGGACCTACAAACCTTCAACCTCTTCACATCATTAAAGTTGTAATGAATCAATCAATCAATCAGCCTTAGCAGTCAGTCTTTCCCTGAGCAACCAACCTCCAAGTTTCCTTATTTTTTGTTTTTATTTTAAACAATGCCTCCTTTATTTTTGGTCCTTCTTTAAAAGCCATATTAAATTTAGAGCTAAAATGTCAGAATGTTGTTTTGTATTCCTGTAGGGTGCTGGGAGGATGCAGAGTGGCCCTATATGCACAGGACTGTTGCTATCATTGTATCCTTCTCTCACAATGACTTCCACATATATCTTTGAATTTGTGGGGTGGAGGATCTCATACATCAAGTGTCCCAAGCTATCTATTTTACCAAAGAGTGGAAGAATAGAATTTGGGCTAAAGGAATGGTTAAGAGCACTGGCTGTTCTTCCAGTGGGCATGGATGCAATTCCCAGAACCCACTCAACTTAAAATCTGTCTGAACCACCAGTTCCAGAGAATTCAACACCAATGTATATAAAATAAATTTGAATAAATTATCTAAAAGAGTTAATTATAAAAATTGTTAATGAGAGTTATCTAACTCTCATTCTGATCAACAGATCTAAAATATCTCAGCCTCCAGAACTGTGGGGAATGGATCTGTATTGGAGTACCTCAGTTAATTTACAGTAATAAGACCCAATTGTTTACTGTTTATAAAAGTCCACTTCACATATAATGATTTAGGAAAGTAAAGGGCAGTATTCGTTAGGTAAATTCCATTCAGAGCAGATTTCAAACAAGGAATATTGTCAAGATTAAAGGCTATTTTGTAACCAAAAACATCTACTGCTTCAAAATATATAATTATACTTGTTCATGGCGCCAATAGTAGATGTGAACATACAAAGCAAACAGTGACAGAACTTAAGGGAAAATAGACAAAGTTACTATGTCATTGTGAGAATTCAAGACATCCTTTCAGTTGTTAATAAATGAAGCAGGCAGAAAATCAATTAGGATATAGTTTATTTGGACAGCACAATCAATCAACTTGATCTAATTGACTTATAAACAACATTATTTCCAAAAATGCAGAACACACATTACCCTCAAAGTTTCACCAACACAAATAATATTTTATATAGGAAAAATGCATAAAATTTCTAAGTAATCAATAAAAATATTGTGCTGGGAAAATTATTCTTTTCCATTTTTACATTCATTTTTAATTAAATGGACTGTTTAAAATATAAAAAAACTAAAAAATCATACTATTATATTCTTAGAGAAAATGAAAACCCAATATATAATATAAATATCAAAAAATTCTTATGTCAATTGGAAATGTCCATAATAGTTGTTAAAACTTAATCCAGAAGATACATTTCAAAAACTTAAAACAATTTAAAAATAAATTTTATATTAAATTTATAGTATAAACCAGAATATGTTTCAAAGAAAACTTATAGAAGTAAATAAAATAATTAAGAAAAATAAATTTTTATTATAAATAATTTTGGTTAACTTTAAAAGTCACAGAAAAGATAATTTTTCCTAAAGCAAACAAGAAAAACAATAACATTTTTTGCATAAATTTATTCAAGTTAGTAGTGAAGAAAAATCAGCAAAATCAAAGCATTTGTTCTGCATTTGAAGAACAATATCAATAATCCCCTGGCAGACTAAGGAGTAAATATGGACTGTACACAAACAGCAATATGAAAAGGATAATGGAGAATTCTCTATTGATTTTCTGAAAATAAATAGAAGAGGGAAAGAGTTAAGTAAGCTTCATAACAGAATAACTGTTAGAGGCAGACTGTCACTGGCATTCCCACAATAGAAAGTAGATAATGTGGAGAACTCCATCTCTATTAAAGGAGATGAATAAAATCTACTAAGTTTGAAAAGTTAAACAGAGGTTATCCTCAGGAATCGTGGCTACATATTTAAAAAAGATGGGAAATTTCCCGAACCTCAAGAAAGCATAATTTTTCCTTTCCAGTTCATTCATTACCTAATGCCAAAACCATTTAGCATAATGATATCAATTTCCCTCATTAATAATTATTCCAAAATTAAGTAAAATATTAAAAAACACACAAAATTAAGACAAAATATTGCAGAATTAAGTAAAACAATATGCAAATCTGT
Organism: Mus pahari; assembly: GCF_900095145.1. Taxonomy (NCBI): domain Eukaryota; kingdom Metazoa; phylum Chordata; class Mammalia; order Rodentia; family Muridae; genus Mus; species Mus pahari. Next base: position 64,678,311 of record NC_034590.1, read on the forward strand.
TAAGAAATTATGGCTCAATAAAATTTTGTTTACATTGAAGTAATCATCAGAATAATATACTAGCTTATTTTGTTATCCACTTAAATTAATTTTGACTATTATTTTTATGGTATTATTAACTTGTGTATTTGTGATATTAGCACTTCATGTGTAATTTATATGAGAAATATTTTCGTGAGTCTGTTAGTTTACATAGACTTTACATTTTTTTCCAATTTTTTTGTTAGGTATTTTCTTCATTTACATTTCAAATGCTATCCTGAAAGTCCCCTATACCTCCCGCTCCCCTACCCACCCACTCCCACTTCTTGGCCCTGGTGTTCCCCTGTACTGGGGCATATAAAGTTTTCAAGACCAAGGGGCCTCTCTTCCCAATGATGGCTGACTAAGCTATCTTCTGCTATATATGCAGCTAGAGATACAAGCTCTGGAGGACCCAGGGATCTATCCCATAATCAGCCACCAAACGCAGACACTATTGCATACACCAGCAAAATTTTGCTAAAAGGACACTGATATAGCTGTCTCTTGTGAGGCTATGCCAGTGCCTGGCAAATGCAGAAGACTTTACATTTCTTATTTAACTACATTCCATTTCATTTTTAAATTTTATTATCTAGCTTTGTACATAGGTCCCACCAGGAGAGATCTGGTCTCTCAGAAGTGCTCTCACTCTTGGGCTCAGAGGTGAGATCTCCACTTTATTTCCAATAACTGTCCTAAGCGAGACCAGCCAGGAGCACACAGGGCACAGGAACAGTGGAATAGTTGGGGAAGGATCCTTCAGGTCTCCATCTGTACCTAGGAGCTGGAGCTATTCCATACCCCTCTGTAAACAGGAACCACCAGAAGAGAGCTGGTCACATGGGAGTACTGACACAGGCTTACAGGCCCAGAGACATCAAGACCAACTAATAACAGAGATAACCAGATGGTGAAAGGCAAGCACAAGAACCTTATGAACAGAAAACAAAGCTACATGGTATCATCAGAATCCAGTTCTCCCACCACAACGAGTGCTGGATATCCCAACATACGGGAAAAGCAAGATTTGGATTTAAAAATCACATCTCATGATGATGTTAGAAGACTTTAAGAAGGACATAAATAACTCCCTTAAAGAAATGCAGGAGAACACAGGTAAACAGATATAAGCCCTTAAAGAGGAAACACAAAATTCTATTAAAGAATTACATGAAAACACAACCAAACAGGTGAAGGAATTGAACAAAACCATCCAGGATCTAAAAATGGAAGTAGAAACAATAAAGAAATCACAAAGGGAGACAATTCTGGAGATAGAAAACCTAGGAAAGAGATCAAGAGTAATAGATTCAACCATCACCAAAAGAATACAAGAGACAGAAGAGGGAATCTCAGGTGCAGGAGATACCATAGAAAACACTGACATAACAGTTAAAGAAAGTGCAGGTTTATTCTAAAACTTTTTATAACCACTGCACTTTCTTCTCATGTTCTGGCAGAGGAAAAACCAATTGGCATGTCTGATATTCTATAAGAAGGGCTGTCACATGCTGAATTCACATTCCCTGCTTCTGCAGGAACCTCAGATCCACAAGGCTTTAGTAAGGCAGTGGTTTTGCAGATTATCTGCCTTTTCCCTTATTGGTAATTATTAAGCAGAAGAACCAGCATAGACAATGTTAGAATGTTGGGTGGGATCCCACCTGAAATTACCATTCCTACCACATCTAGGCCTGGACCTAAATTCCTCCTTTCCCAGGCTGACCTTGATCTCAGGAATCCATCTGCCTTTAAAAGCATAAACAAATTAAGCATAGCTGAGTGGGATCTTGCCCTGTGATCACCACTCTGTAAATGTCTTAACACTTTCCTTAGTATCTTTATGACCAGTTGGTTTTGTGCAGCTGCCTCTGTTCATTTAGCTCTGTGTTTCTCCTTATACAATTCATATTGCATAGTTGAGAAATTATATTTTTAATTCATATTTTTAGCATCTTTTCCCCATAGCCTTAAGGGCTGTCTTGAAGATCACACCATTCCATCATTTGATGAGACATGCACATACTTTATCCTCTCAGACTCATGATGTCTCTGATTATCATGGGGTCATTAACCTTGGCAAACAGTATATTCCTCAAAGGAGGAATGTGAAGTGTTGCGCATGCACACACACACACACACACACACACACACACACACACACACACACACACACACACACACACACACACACACACACACACACACACACACACACACACACATGCACACATAAGCTTTAAGCCCACAGCAACCATGGACACTTGTAGAGAGGCCCATGTCCTGACGCCCTCTTCCAGGGGTGGGAACTATGCCATTCCATTCCTTACATGGCTGAGCAGGACTTGACTGTATAGGGAATGGATAAACAAACAAACAAACAAACAATGTTTTGTGCTACTATATTGCCTTGTAAAGAATACAAAATTCTTTGGAAATTATAGAACAAAACAGACATTGCCTATAACTTTTCAGGATCTTCATGTCTTGGCAGGGTTGTGCTGGATAATCTCATCAAATCAGTTTTATTACCCAATAATTCTGATATAAAAGTGTGATTAGATAAGAATTCCATCAGTCAGCCATTGTTCTCTTAAGGATAACATACAAGTACAAATTACACTAGGTAAAGAGCACTCCAACTCTCTACCATGGCATGAATTTGAAATTACAAACTGATATTGGACTCAGTTACTGGCATCTACAATGGCAGTTATGGAGTTATGTCTGAAACCTTGCTCTGTTCCTTGCCTATAGGAAAACATTACTGAGAGCAGAACAATCAGAATGGATCTCATAATTCTACCTCCACACTGTAGTTTCCACCAAGTACGACAGTCTTACAGAAACTGCCCATCCTAACAACACATTTGAAATGGAATGAGACTTACAAAATTAAATTTCTTTACCCACTAAAAAACTATACACATGCATATGTTTAACAGTAGCAATTATTGTTATTTAATAACAACTTAAAAATAAAAATTGAGAGTGAGCAACATACCCTCAGTGTAATTTAAGTCTCTACATTCAGTCAAAATAGCAAGGTACTATGTTTCTACCAACAATTAGAACATTAAAAGCAGTGGAGAATTCTAAATTGTTTTGAAATATCTGTACTTGGCTACAGAGTTCATATTCCCATGAATATTTTTAGAGCAGAGAAGTTGGAATGAAACTTCCCTGTCATTACATATTATTATATACTGGGCACACACAGGAAAGAACTCCACACATAAAACAAAGTTAATAAAAGTTTTCCTTCCAGCAAAGTAAGCATCATGAAATAAAAATTACAGTCTTTCTGAACTGAGGTTTTGGATTTGGAGTGTATTTTAAATACAAGAGGAGACCTTTTATTTACAAAGCATATTTTTACGTGTGGGAAATCATGAGCTCAGAGAGTTAAAATGATGTTTTCAGGGTTTCACAGGAAAATTGATGCAGGAAGTGATCTCTGGGACTAGGGACTCTTGCATTTCTGCAGTGGGATATGAGTCTTTGTCTCATTATTTTAAATAAATGCCAGGTTTTATTATTTAGATTATAGAAAAATTCCAAATACAGAGTAACTGCATTGCCAAGTTTCAGTAATTATTAAGACAATACTTTAGCCTGATATATTAATTTAAAGTGAAAGGCCAATAGTTTATTCGGGTTTGCTTATATTTTTACCTTTTTCATTTATTTTTCATTATTTTGGGATTTCAACCTCAGATGCCCTACCTAATTCTTATGTTTTCTTAGGATACTATTGAGTCTGACAAGTTCATAAATTTGCCTTTCTTTGGGTGTCTTTACAACAGTAAGGGTCCCAGGGGATAACTTGTCTAATATCCTCTTTAAGATTTGCTGAAGGTGTTTACAGTGACTAAAATTAAACTTTATTATTTAGGTATTCTTCCGATTATAATTACAACTTCTACCTCCCATTTCTTCTCTCCAAATTCTACCATATACCTTCAATTTTCCCCTTTTAATTTATAGCCTTTTAAAAAACTAATTGATATCACATGATTCTATGTATATCTCTATACATATATATTTCTAAATACAACCTCTCCGTGTATATGATATTACAGGTATGTGTGTTTTCAGTTCTGACAGTTTGTAACTTGACAGCCAATTGCTGTGCTTTTGCTTGGGGAAGACCTCCTCTCTCGATCCTAGCTTTCCTGATTTACCTATAGTTCTTTGTGTAAGCTTGATGCCTCCTGGACTTTCTTGTTCAGACTATGGGTTTTAAGATAAAGGCAATACAGGTCAAGTTTCACTTTTATATTATATAACATATTGGTACTGATTATGACCATGGTGGATGCTGTACTCCCAAATATTTTCCCTAGAAATTCATATCTTCCTCTAGATTTTGCAGTTTAGAGGGAAATCACTACTTCCAGACAAAACTTAAGCAGGAAGGGATGACCTACATCCTTGAAAATAAAAAAGGTGTCTTCTCGAGTTTTGAGATTCTTCTCTGGAATCTTATCTCCTTATTTATAGTTATTTGTTACTCACCCTTTTATTTCCAGTGTAGGTATTGATTCTAACTTTAAGTTTGGCCTGCTTTTATTATATTGCTATCCTAATCATTCAATTTCCACTTACTGATGATTTTTTATAGTATGAATATGTTTTCTGGAGGGGTGAGAATAAATTTTGATCTTATCAAAAATTAATGGACTCAAATGAGAAAAAATCCTGAATCAAACAACAATCTTGTACTTAGCTTTGCAAAAACTAAATTGATGCTCAAATTGTCTCCACTTTTATGTATATTCAACTGTTATATATTAGAGTCCCTATAGTATTGCATCTTTCATAGCATCTTGAGTTGTCAGCTGTGTGATTTCTATCATCCTAATAGATTCATGTTACTTTAGTTGGCAACTTAAAAATGGTAGTGGACTTTGTGTAGCTCAGATAATGCCATCTCTAAACTAATTTGGTGCACATGTAGTTTGCTCCATGTGTATTTGGATCGTGTGTTGTTTCTCTGTACATAACTCAGATCTATACAGTTAAATTTTGTCAGGATGTTTTATAATATTTCATTTTTTTATTTCTCATAATTTCTTGGTAGTCTGTAAAGACAAAAATTGATGAAATCTTTAGCATTGCTATAAGTACTTACAAGCTATAGAAGCTCAATTTGTAGATTGCTCAGGATTTTCTACATAGAAATAATGTTATCCATGGATTGATTTAATTAAATAATTAATTTCTTCTTGATCATTTTGACTAGAGGATTTGGCTGAATCTTAGCAGAGTAGTGGGATGGTAACTTTGTAATTGTCTAAGTCTTAGAGTGGAAACATTTAAATTCTCTTATTGAACGTCATGCTATTGGTGGTTTTAAAAGATTTTCTTTGTCAAACACTTTATTATCTTTCATATGTTTTGAGAATTTTCACTACAAACTTGATTTTCTGATGTGAATACAGTTGTAAATTTTCTCTCTTCTTTTTTTTTTATTTTGCTGCTGTGAGGATGTGCCTCTTGGCTTCAGAGCTATTTCCATGCAGAAAGTAAAAATGAACAGTTACTTTCACATTAGAATGTTATATGAATCATACTGTAGTTTAAAAATGTACATATATTCCCATGGTATTATTTCAAGCATTACTTAAAAAGACAAGATAATGTGTGTGAATTTTCTTTTGTCTGAGTTCAAGGAGTTGTTTGGTGAAACTTAGACATGTTTTATTTTTCACATTACAAGTTTCTTCTCTTTGCCTTACTTTTCTTCTCAACTAGTCAAATCTTAGGAACTGGTTTTTACTTTAACACACGAACCACAATTCCTTTTCTACCAACCCAGCAAATGTGACTGAAAAGAAGATGAGGATGATCTGAGATACTTATTTTTATTTTAGAGACCAAGCCATGTAAAGGATGTACAGAGAATTTGAAGTGAAAGATATTTAAATTTAAACGTAAAATGCTGGCTGTATAAACTGATGACATGACCGCTTCATGGTATGATAAAGTGGAAGAATTTTGTTGTAGATATGAGGGAGAGAACAGGGAGAGGCATCTGGAATAGTGCAGAGCAGAGAGAGGTAGTAATGGACTGAACATGGTCATTAGATTGGACATAGCCAAGAAAGAAACAGGAGCAGGGTAGAGGACAGAAGAAAGGGGGGGGGGAAGGAAGAGGGGAAGGGGCAGAGGGTAAGGGAGAGGAAGAGAAGGAGAGATGAAGACAGAGAGGACCTTGAGCAAATAGCTGAAATACCAGGGTGATAGGGAAAATGAGTAGCTGTAGGGAGGGAAGTCTGTGAGCTGGCAGAAGTTTACAAGGTGAGAAGAGCTAGGGTGCTAGCATGGGGTTTGATTGCATAACTAGTACTTGTGATATCAGGGGATCCTCAAGGCCAGCCTCTGCTTTGTTATTGTAACAGGTACCACAGATAGCCTTCAGCTGGAGATATTGGAAATGACTCCTTTGCTAGAGGATGATGAGCTTCCAGAGTTCCTTAGTAATGCTGGCTTTTGTCTAATGCTGGTTTTGTCACTAGGGACAGAACAACATATTCTAATTGCAAGTCTAAGTTGTCTCTCTTACCTTGTAGGAAGCATGTCCACAAGGAAAACAGTAGATGATTTAGACAATTGAAATAATTAAACTTTTTCAAGTGTAAATACTTTAAGCTATTTTATTCACTAAAGTTTACTTTCATAAATTTTGTAAATTTTATGTTTTAAAATAAAAAAATCTATTTTAGTGTATTGTTATTGTTTTAATGTTTTCTTATTCATATCAAAATATATCTGGGATGAGCTTTCTGAGAGGTAAATATTACCATAAGCTTTAAAACCAATTAAGTTATATTTAGCATAAAAGATTTACAATAAACCTAAGGTAGCATGATTATAATTATATAATCAACTGATCATCAGTTGCTTGGAATTTAAAGCACTAGTTCTTAAAAAAAATGCAAGTAATCCCTCTATATAAGAAGCATTTTAATAACTTGGTGGTTGACTGTTCTTCACACATGAACACAAGATGGCTTGGTGGAAACAAAACACTAAAAATTCCAAACATTGGTACTATTATCCTTTGAAGCCGTGTCTGCTTAGGAAATATAGTAAATATTAACATATTGATCAATGAGTGGGGAAAAGGTACAGGAAAATCATCCTAGAAGGAAAAAAATCTTAGTTGAAGAAGAACACTAAATTCGAAGTTGGAGATCTGGGTCATGAAATAGCTTCTGTGGCTTGCTGTGTGGCAGGCACAGGTTACATACTGTGGGAAGCTGACTATAGAAAGCCATACTTCCAAGACAAAGCACCTCTAGATGCACCAACCCACAGAAAGTGAAGAGTTGTATTTCTAAGAGATTGACTTCCCCCTCTTGTATTAAGTAGGACAAAAGATGTTTCCACTTGGAAAAAGTTCTAAGGACCAGAATTTCAGAGGCACAAAAAGGATAACTGTAGAATTATAAGGATAAAAACTGAAAGACTATTAGGACTGGAATCTATGTAGCTAAAAGTACATAGGATACTCACAAACACTAAATGTCACTAAAGCAATAAGAAAGAGTTTTTAATTTTTTTCTTTTTTATGAGATATTTTATTTATTTACATTTCAAATGCTCTCCCCAAAGCCCCCTATACCCTCCCCCCATCCTGCTCCCCAA
>NC_034590.1:64685992-64693699 GCF_900095145.1 Mus pahari
CCCACTCCTGCTTCCTGGCCATGGCATTCCCCTGTACTGGGGCATATGCCCTTGGTATGCAAAGATCAAGAGTTCTTAATTAAAAAAATAGTGTAAGTGTTTCAAAATTAATATATGCTATGCCTCATACCCTGACCAAAACTGATGATGAAATATATTTAATCTGAAATTTTAATACTTATCTTATGGTGTTTTACTCACAGTATCAGACAATTATTAACAAAAAAATTAAAAATATAAATGATCTATAAAGCTCAAAGTTTTGATTTTATTGAGATGCATATGCTCCAATTTGGCCACCAGTATTAGTCAATTATCCAATAAACAGCAACGATGTTATCTCAGCATTGGGTATAATGTTGCCCTAGATGCATTTTAGAAATAAACTCTGAAGCCAGCTTAACTTGCAATTATATTCATGAGAATTTATCAAATTTCATTTATCAAATTACAAATACACACACACAGACACACACGCACATATTTTCTCTCCTATCTCAATTTCTAGGATTTACAGTTTTTTTCTTAATGATAAATCATAATCATGAACTTTGGGGAACATTTGAAAATATTGGAATAAAAATTGAGTTCTTTTATTTCATTGCCAACTGTGTAAATCTTCTTTGGTATAGGAGAGATGGCTTGGAGAATAGTGCATGCCTTGCTTTTTCAGAGCCACCCAGTTCAGTTCTCAGAACCCAGGATGAGTGTCTCAAAACTATCTGTAGCTCCATGCTTTCTGATATCCTCTCCTTGTGTCCATGAGCATTTGCACATATTTGACATACACTTATACACACAGACACACACACACACACACATGCACACACACACACAGACACACACACGCACATGCACACACATGTACAAACACACACAGACACACACATATGTACACATGTGAGTGAGTGCACACACACAGAGACACACACAGAGACAGACAGACAGACAGACAGACAGACAGACAGACAGACACAGACACAGACACACACACACATATACATTCAAAAACTTTTTAAAAACTTCCTCATAGCTTTAGTTAGTTTGAAATTATCCATGTGATGTTCTATTCACCATTCAGCTGTCAATTTTAAATAGTCTCACTGTTCTTTGTCCTGAATGCCACTTGTTTGTGCCTCAGAGCCTCTCTTTGTTCAAACAAAAAAAAAAAAATAGATACAATAACATCGAAAAATGTGTTTAAAAGGTACGCCAATTAATGTCACATCTTTTAAAAGCAATATTCAAGATTTTTTGACATAAAAAGAAATGTATAAAAAGTAGAAAAGAGAATGTATACAAAAAATTTTCAAAAGCAGCTCAAACCATAGAAGTTAATCAAAGAATTTCCAATATGAGAAAGAATTTGTTTAATAACGTATGTAGAAAAACTTGATTCCCATAGGGAGAACACAAAATTTGATCTTCTACTATGAATTCATGTAATCATATAATAGACCATAAAACTCAATATAAAAGTGAAGAAGCAAATAAAATAATAAAATCACATGAACAAATTTTAAGAAGCTCAATCATTAAATTGGAATGTGCAGAATTTATAAGGATGAAATATATAATATTGAATAAAGTAAAATTAATAAATTATACTTTGTCATATATAAAAATCATCTACTGAGAAATATTCACAATTGTTTATTTCTTACCATACATTTCTTCTTATACAAGTGTTGGTCACCGCTCCATCACTGTAGACCCCTGAATTCTATGCTTCTAGCCAAAGAAAATACGGCAAGAGGAATACCTCTCCTTGCCAGCTTATATACAAAGAACTGGCGGGGCATGGATGCATCCTTAGTAAGACACTGAAGTTTAATTTCTTCCATTTCAGTCCCTTTCACCTCCCTCGGTATTTCTCTGGCTCCTTCATTGGGGACCTTGTGCTCTATCAAATGGATGACTGTGAACATCCACTTCTGTATTTGCCAGGCACTGGCAGAGCCTTGCAGGAGACAGCTATATCAGGCTTCTGTCAGCAGACTCTTGTTGCCTAGTGACTGGGTTTGGTCGTTGTTTATGGGATGGATCCCCAAGTGGGGCAGTCTCTGGATGATCATTTCTTCAGGCTCTACTCCAAACTTTGTCTCTGTAACTCATTCCATGGGTAATATGAAATAACCAGTTCCCCCAGAGCTCCTTGGAACTATACCACCAATCAAAGAAAACACATGGTGGAACTAGTGGCTCTAGCTTTATATGTAGCAGAGGATGGCCTAGTCATTCATCAATGGGAGGAGAAGCCCTTGGTCCTATGAAGGCTCTATGCCCCAGTATAGTGGAATGCCAGGACCATGAATGGGAATGGGTGGGGTGGGGAGCAGGGGGAGGAGTGAGGGGATAGGGGATTTTTGGAGGGGAAACTAGGAAAGGGGATAGCATTTGAAATGTAAATAAAGAAAATATCTAATAAAAAAGAAATGTAAATAAAGAAAATATCTAATTAAAATTTTTTTCTTCCATTTCCCTGTGAGGTACTTACTACTTAGCACTTCCTACAAAAACAATGCCTTTTGTTCTCTGATTGAAATCCTTGTATTTGTCAGTGCTTTCCCTATTGCAAAAGTCTTTCATCTGAATGAAGTTTCCCTTCTTCTGTAACTGCCAGTTCTTATATGATGCTACTTTCTTACAAGTACCTATATGGAAATAAATAATAATTCACAATCTGGGAGAAATATTCCCAGAACACAAACCTGATAGTTAATATAAATCAGAAAAATTGAATTTTCTTTTCAGAACCCACTAATAATGAAAAGTACTCCAATAAACATCAACAGAACTGCTGCCAGATAGCTTACAAGAAAGGTAAATGGCAAAATAGCATATAAAAGTATTGTGAATGTCTCAGAGTCTGATTAGGTGTCTGTCTTCTGGACATGTCCCAGTAGGCATGTTACACTCCAAGCCATGGAGAACGTGGGAAGACACTCGAACTGTGTCCAGAGCAGAGCTGCTATGCTCTTGACTATTATTGTTTCTGTAACAAATTTTATGACAAAGGAAGCTAAGGAAGGTTTTACTTGGGCTCACAGTTTGTAGGTACAGTATGTTACAGTGAGGAAGGAATTGGGGCTGGATAGCAAGGGAGATAGTCATGCTTTATCTGCAGGCAGTAAGCAGAAAAATGAACGCTGGTGCTCAATGACCTTTGAAAACACTGGTACCAGTGTATCCCCCTTCCCTGCCTCCAGAGGCACCATGCTGTTTCCTAGTCATCTTCATCCTATTTCATCTACATTTAGGAACTTGTATGCTTAGGTTTGCTCATTAACCCAACTGTAAATGCATATTTGCTTTTTAAAAGACTTCATCATAGGTTACAAGGACCAGGTGTGATACCTCATTGAGTGTTTTATTCTGTTTACCACAAAACACACAGTAAATTTATAAAATTATTGGCATTTTCTTTTAAAAGTTAAAAAATGTGTGTGGATATTACTTCCTAATTTCTTACTGAAAGGATAAACATATGTCAACCAAGAGACATAAAAAATATTCACAAAAGCTTTATACATATTAATTCCATTCCTAATTCCATCAACATGACAATGGAAAAAATGTAGAATATGTATGAATTAAAATTATTGTTCTTACATGTAATAGATTACTAATTAAGCTGAGTAGCTGCATTAGAAGTCCAAGGTCAGCCTAAGCTTAAAACCATGATGTATTATTTAAAAAACTGTTAGGCTATGTGAAATGCATACAAACACATAAATGCCTAATTTATCATAGAATCATATATGCAATTAGTCTATAATGAAGGAAAGTGTCTGGGAAGATCATTATCTGAGCCATGAGAAATATGATGTGTTCTCATTTTCATCCTAATGATTAAATAGTACATATAAGATCTGATTTCTCTGTATGTAAATGATACTTCAAAGAATATTATCTATTTAACCTCAAGTTCTCTGATCTTTTAAAGGTTAACTAACTCTTCTACATTTCTTTTATATCTAAATGGAAACATTAAAAATAAATTTTAATCAGTTTTTATCTTTTAGATATTTAGAAAGTATCTCTCTGAAGCATGATGTGTGACATATTTTAAATTTCAAGTCTAAATTCCATAAATAATAATTTGTTTTTTCTTTAACACTGTCATTTTAACAATCAACATGATAATTACTAATGTTTATGAAAAGAAATATGAGTATGAGAAAGAGTCCTAAAACATTTTAGATCAATATATTTTTTTCTTCAGATGACAACTCTTCCATATGGTTAGCTGATGATGGTAATGTTATTATGATGCAGAGATATGCTTCGGTTTTAATGTCATTTAAAAGACTCATATTCCAAAGCTGTCAGAAACAACCACAAGAATGCTTTGGTGAGCTGGGGGGAAAGGGAGGAGGGAATTGAATACTCATTGGTTTGAAAACTTTTCTTTAGTGGAGTGGGACTTTAAGAAAGAAAGTTCATAAGTTAGAGACCTTCTATAGATAGCTAATATATTTGGAACTAGCTAGAAGAGTCTAAGTCTTTTATGAAATATAATGTATCTGAGGAGCCATTTCTTTGACTAAAGTTGATTAATTACAGTCAAACATTTCTCATTTTAAGATAATTTAAGGAAGGCATTAGTTAATCAATTGAAAAAAAGATATATGAGGAATTGTCTAATATTATACACAATGTGTATACCTAAAATATTCCAGTCATTTATTCATCCATCTCTGTGCACGACGAGGAAGGGGCCTCAAGGATGCATGGTGGGAGCGTGTGTTGGTCAGAGACACTTTGATGTCTTTCCTCAGGCACTATCAACATTGTTTTTAAGACTGGGTCTATCACTATCCTTGGACTCACCAAGTAGGCCTTGATTTGCTGGTCAGTAAGTCTGAGATTGCTAGTGCACACCAATATTTCTGGCTTTCGTATTTTCTTTTTTTAAAAATATTTTTTCTTTTATTATTATTAATCAATCCATTCATTTACATCTGAAATGATATCTCACTTCCTTGTTATCCCTCTACCAATTCCCCATCCCATGATATCCCACTTCCCCTGGTGCCACCCTCTTATCCCACATCTGCCCTTCCCCTCTTTTTTGCCTACATGAGGGTGCTTCCCCACCCACTCACACTCTCCAGCTCCACCACTCCAGAATCCCCTATTCTGGGGCATCAAACCTCCCCAGGACCAAGGGACTCCTCTCCTGTTGCTGTTGGACAAGGCCATCCTCTGCTACATATGTATCTGGAACCACAGATCCCTCCAGGTATATTCCTTGGTTGGTGGTCTAGTTTCTGGGAGAACTGGGTGGTCAGGCCAGTTTATATTGTTCTTCCAATGGGGTTGCAATCCATGTCTCCTCCTCAAGCCCTTCTGCCAGCTCCCCTACCAGGTTCCTTGACTTCAACCTGATGGTTTGCTCCAAGCATCCGCATCTGCATTGGTCAGTTGCTGGCTGGACCTCCCCAGAAACTGCCATACTTGGTTCCTGTCTGCAAGCACTTCTTGACCACAGCAACAGTATTGGGTTTGGTTTCTACAGACATGATGTATCCCCAGGTGGGGCCGACCCCTGGTTGGCCCTTCCTTCAGGTTCTGTTTGATTTTTTTTGTCCTGTTCTTCCTTTGGACAGGAACATTTCTAGGTTAAAAAGACAAGATGGGTAAGTGGCCCCATCCCTCTACCAGGGGCCATGCTTATTTACTGGAAGTGGTTTCCACACATTCTATCTCCCCCTTCTTTGTGCATTACAGCTAAAGTCAATCCCATTGGGTCCTGGGAGCCTCACATTTCCCTGGTGTCTGTGACCCTTCAGTGGTTATCCCCAGTTCCTCATTCTCTCGCCCCTGCTACCTCTTTTTATTTTATTTCCTGACCCTCTCTACTTCTCTTGATTCTGATACTACCACCCTTATTTCCTCCTCCTTCTCCTTTCCCCCTCCCTTGTCCTCCTCTCCTTCCATCTCCCACAATTGTCCTGTTCCCCCACCCCACCCCCAATGCAGAACTGAAGTATATACTCCCTGGTCTTCCTTCCTTCTATGCTCCATATGGTCTGTAGGTTATAGCATAAGCATTATGAGCTTTTGGGTTAGTATCCACTTATTAGTGAGTACAAACAATATGTGTCCTTTTGTGTCTGGGTTACCTCACACAGGATGATTGAAAATAGTTCTACCTGAAGACCCAGCTATAGCACTCCTGGGCATATACCCAAAAGATGCTCCATCAAATAACAAGGACACATGATCCACTATGTGCATAGCAGCCTTATTTATAATTGCCAGAATCTGCCAGAATCTGGAATCAACCCAGCTATCTCTTAACAGAAGAATGAATACAGAAAATATGATACATATACACAATGGAGTAGTATGTACACAGCAGTTAAAAAACAATGACTTCACGAAATTCACAGGCAAATGGATGTAACTAGGAAATATCCTGAGGGTTTTTTGTTTTGTTTTGCCTTGTTTTGTTTGTTTGTTTGTTTGTTTTGTTTTTTGGGACAGGGTTTCTCTTTGTAGCCCTGGCTGTCCTGGAACTCACTTTGTAGACCAGGCTGGCCTCGAACTCAGAAATCCACCTGCCTCTGTCTACCAAGTGTTGGAATTAAAGGTGTGCACCACCACTGCCAAGCTAAAACAGGATTTCTTAATGTAGCCCAGGCCATTGTGGAACTCATTCTGTTGATGCCTGACCCTGCCTCTGCCTCTGCCTCTGCCTCTGCCTCTGCCTCTGCCTCTGCCTCTGCCTCTGCCTCTGCCTCTGCCTCTGGATTGCTGGGAATAAAGGTATGTACCATCAAATCAGGATCTTCTGGCTTTGTTTTAAATGTCCTAAGTATCAAAAATCAATACTTTTGCTTGCATGGCAACTATTTTGCTAATCAAATTATCTATCACACCTCAACTACCTTTTATGTAAGGTCCATATTGACTTACAATTCTTCTAGGCTCGACCCAACAGCTTACATCTCCCTTCATTAGGTGTGAGCCAAGCATGTAAGAAGACCTTGGTTGCCATACTCTCTTTCTCTTCCCCTTCTTCACTCTCTGTTTCTAAGCCCTCACCTGTTCGCAGCCGGCCTCTGGAACACCCCCCTCTCTTTCATGCTCTTTTTTCTTCTCTCTTTCTCTTTCTTTCCCCACATTTCTCTGCTTCTCCCCTTTTCCAGGCCACCACTTCCTTCCCTGTAATAAATCTTCATACTAGGTCTGTCTTACGGTGTGATTCTTCAGGAAGACATCTTGGCTGGGCAGCCAAGATACTCCCTCCACTGCCACATTATATCTCATTGTAAAACATCAGTCAAAACTTTCCAGTTAGCATGACTGACAGCCATAGTTTGGTATGTTTTTTTAATATTTCTGACAAAAACTTCATAGACTTTCAGTCTATGAAATCTGCTTGCTTAGAAGCAAAATTTCTAATTCTGTAATTGTTAATCAATGGCTCAGTTGTAGTTATGTAAATGCTAACAGCAGATTTAAAGATAAATATGTCTTACCTGAAACTCATTTGACTAATACATGTATATGTGTGTATGTTTCTGTATGTGTATATATACACACATGAATGTATATATGCATAAATATACATGCATATATATTATATACACACGAGCACATACATTGCTAGATAAAAACATATGGGTTGCCGGGCGTGGTGGCGCACGCCTTTGATCCCAGCACTTGGGAGGCAGAGGCAGGTGGATTTCTGAGTTC
>NC_034590.1:64693999-64698540 GCF_900095145.1 Mus pahari
TTAAATGTTGTCCTTTATAAGACTTGCCTTGGTCAGGGTGTCTGTTTGCAGTGGTAAAACAGTATATAAGTCAGTATCTTCATAGATAACATATGTGTAATGTCGCTATCCTCCCAAAGGATTATGTTTAAATGTTAATACTAATATTTATTATTTATTGAGAGTACTATTAAAAGATCTTGCATGGAAGTAATAACCTAACTGTACCTAATTCTAAGAATGTCACATAGTTAGACTCTGCCATGTTTCCTTAGTCTCCATTCTTTCTTAATTCTAACATATATTTAATATTGTCTTAATTATTTCAGAGCCCATTACAGAAATGAGAATTAACTTGAAAAATTTATTTTCTTCTTTGACTATTAGTTATGACATATTGCTCAGAATTGATGGCCTCTCTATTATTCTCTCATCTAGGTTCTGGCCAATGTTCTTCCTTCAAGAATCCCATATACACATACCCATGTGTATAATTCATGGGTCATTACTACTCAGTGTTGTTGATCTAAAGCAGAATAGAATATACTAACTGGGATGTAAGCTAAATTACTCCAACAACTTAGAATTCAAGATCAATCAGACATATGCTATAATACACACACACACACACACACACACACACACACACACACACACACCTTTATGTGAATTACCATGTTGAGTTTACTTGTGTTTGCAATGTTGGGGACAATTATAAATGCTATAGTTTATTCATTACCATATGCAATTCTAATATTGGAAACTGATTGGTGATCAGAAAGATTCTTTCATATTAAAATAAAATAAAAAACACAAAATTTGAATAGGACAAATTTTCTCAGTAGAGAGAGTGAGAAGGAATGTGGATTGGGATGGGTTGGGAGGAAAGGAGGATTTGGTCATAGTTGGAGAAGTAGCAACCATAACCAGAACATATTGTATAAAAAAATCTCTTTTCACTAAAAGAAGTAAAAAGAAAGGAAGATTTCATGACATTCTATCAGCAAAGATGAATTAGTTCATCAGTTCTTCAGGTCTACGTGTGAGTCTTAATTCTAGCCCCCCACCACCACCACATTCTCTTGTTCCTTCTTCCACATCTCTGTCTGAAGAACTTTAGCCTCATTAACCACAATTATCTGCCCTCACGGGAGAGGCTCACTGTTATCCTGAAATATCAGGACAGCACAAGTGTTGGTTGACTGCTGAGATGCTCTGTGTGTTTGTCCCTGAGAGATGGTTAAGGTGATATAGGGAATGGTTCCTGAACAAAGTTCTCTTGCAAAGAATACACAGCTTATATTGTGAAGGGAGAGACTTTAATTCACAAAGAAATGGTTACATTTGGATGATAATTAGATTTGAAAATGTAATAATAGGAGATTGAATGTTGTCAGGGTGATGAATTTCTGCAACAGTAACACAGCCAGTAAGAAGTGATACTGGCAACAGTGGGCATGATGATATTATTAAAAGGGGTCTCAGGCTTTAAGGTCAGAATAGCCTTTAACATTGCTTGTTCTCGTTATTTAAATGTTTGCAACTACTCTGATAGTAGGGAATGTTTTTCATTAAGGCTGAAAGCTAACATCTACTTTTGTATATCAATGATCCTGAAAGTTGCAATGTGGATAAATACAGTGACAGTATGCCTGGCAAGTATGCTCATGTGAGGAGTCCAAGGGACAGGATGTAGGTGAGATACCATAGTAATAGAAAGAGTTCTACTACCTGTTTTCCTTCTTTAAGATTTCCTTTCTAGTTATTGCAGTTTGTTTTCTAAATAGCCACAAACATAAATAAAAAGTTGATATGAATGAAGGTAAAGCCAGAAGCTGCATTTTCTCCCATACTGTAGTTACATTTAGCTAAGAAACATATATACATCTCAAAACATACCAATGACAATATATACATCCCAAAACTCATACAACTACACACTTAGAATGCAAAGTTTTATTCTGTATACCCATTTTAGATGGAAAACTCTAATAGTCTAAAGGAAAAACAAAGTAGAAAAGATGATCAGAAGAAAGCTTTCACAGAAAGTACAACAAGCATAGCACCAGGGAGATGAGGAGAGACTGCTCAAGTGGAAAACATTTTACATATGACCATAAAACAAGGCGTCTTTGAAAGTCTTAAATGATTTTTAAAGAATGATGAGGTAGCATTTTAGAAGAAATCACATGTAATCTTCTCAGTATATAACCAGAAAATACTACTTAAACAAAAAAGGGAGAATTTTCTACAATGTTAATTTTTTAAAAACAAACAAAAACTATATTTGATAGTGAAACACTGATTCTCAAAGCTCTACATAGAATAAAATTTTATCTTCCATGTGAAAATAAAGCATTTTAAAATGTGAAAACATTAAGAGTGAATTATGGCTGGGCGGTAGTGGCACATGACTATAATACCAGCACTTGGGAGGCAGAGGCAGGCGGATTTCTGATTTTGAGGGTAGCCTGGTCTACAGAGTGAGTTCCAGGACAACCAGGGCTATGCGGAGAAACCCTGTCTCGAAAAAAAAAAACAACAACAAAAAAAGTGAATTATGAATATAGACTTTGTGGGAAAAATTACTTTGAATATGAGCATAAAAGTAGTTAATTTAAGAATAATTTAAACAAGTGATATTCTTATTTTAATTTCTAGACAGATACCAGATACCAAAGTTAAATCAGGATCAGATTAATGACCTAAACAGTCCCATATCCCCTAAAGAAATAGAAGCAGTCATTAATAGTCTCCCAAACAAAAAAAAAGACCAGGACCAGATGGGTTAGTGTAGGATTCTTTCAGACCTTCAAAGAAGACCTAATTCCAGTTTTCCTCAAACTGCTCTACAAAATAGAAACAGAAAGTGCTCTACCCAATTCATTCTATGAAGCCACAATTACTCTGATATATAAACCATATAAAGACCCAACAAAGATAGAGTACTTCACACCAATTTCCCTTATGGATATCGATGCAACAATACTCAATAAAATCCTCACGAACTGAATCCAAGAACACATCAAAACAATCATCCATCATGATCAAGTAGGCTTCATTCCAGGGATGCAGGGATGGTTTAATATATGGAAACCCATTAATGTAATCCACTATATAAACAAACTCAAAGACAAAAACTACATGATCATCTCATTAGATGCTGAGAAAGCATTTGACAAAATCCAACACCCCTTCATGATAAAAGCCTTGGAAAGATCAGGAATTCAAGGCCCATACCTAAACATAATAAAAGAATATACAGCAAATCAGTAGCCAACATCAAAGAAAATGGAGAGAAGCTGGAAGCAATCCCACTAAAATCAGGGACTAGACAAGTCTGCCCATTCTCTCCCTACCTACTCAATATAGTACTCGAAGTCCTAGCCAGAGCAATTAGACAACAAAAAAAGGTCAAGGGGATACAAATTGGAAAGGAAGAAGTAAAATATCACTATTTGCTGATGATATGATAGTACTTATAAGTGACCCTATATATTCCACCAGAGAACACCTAAAGCTGATAAACAGCTTCAGTGCAGTAGCTGGATATAAAATTGACTCAAACAAATCAATGGCCTTTCTCTACACAAAGGTTAAACAGGCTGAGAAAGAAATTAGGGAACCAACACCCTTCACAATAGTCACAAATAATATAAAATACCTTGGTGTGAATCTAACTAAGGAAGTGAAAGAGCTATATGATAAGAACCTAAGTCTCTGAAGAAAGAAATTGAAGATCTCAGAAGGTGGAAAGATCTCCAATGCTCAAGGGTTGGCAGGATCAATATAGTAAAAGTGGCTATCTTGCTGAAAGCAATCTACACATTCAATACAATCCCCATCAAAATTCCAACTCAATTCTTCAAGGAATTAGAAAGGGCAATTTTCAAACTAATCTGGAAGATCAAAAAACCTAGGATAGCAAAAAGTCTTCTCAATGATAAAAGAACCTCTGGTGGAATCACCACACCTGACCTCAAGCTGTACTACAGAGCAATTGTGTTAAAAACTGCATGGTACTGGTACATCGACAGACAGGTAGATCAATGGAATAGAATTGAAGACCCAGAAACGAACCCACACATCTATGGTCACTTGATCTTTGACAAGGTAGGTAAAAACCACCCAGTGGAAAAAAGACAGCATTTTCAACAAATGGTGCTGTCACAACTGGTAGTTATTATGTATAAAAATGCAAATTGATCCATTTTTATCTCCATGTACTAAGCTCAAGTCTATGTGGATCAAGGAACTCCACATAAAACCAGAGACACTGAAACTTATAGAGGAGAAAGTTGGAGAAAGCCTCGAAGATATGGGCACAGGGGAGAAATTTTTGAACAGAACTGCAATGTCTTATGCTGTAAGATCGAGAATTGACAAATGGGACCATAAAATTGCAAAGATTCTGTAAGGCAAAAGACACTATCAATAAGACAAAAAGGCCACCAACAGATTGGGAAAGGATCTTTACCAATCCTAAATCAGATAGGGGCCAAATATCCAATATATATATATATATATATATATATATATATATATATATATATATATATATA
>NC_034590.1:64698680-64719172 GCF_900095145.1 Mus pahari
AAACAAAGAATTCTCAACTGATGAATACTGAATGGCTAAGAAGCACCTGAAAAAATGTTCAACATCCTTAATCATCAGGGAAATGCAAATCAAAACAACCCTAAGATTCCNCCTCATACCAGTCAGAATGGCTAAGATCAAAAATTCAGGTGACAGCAGATGCGAGGATGTGGAGAAAGAGGAACACTCCTTCATTGTTGGTGGGATTGCAAGCTGGTACAATCACTCTGGAAATCAGTCTGGAGGTTCCTCATAACACTGGACATAGTACTACCAGAAGATTGGCAATTCTTCTCTTGGGCATATACCCAGAAGATGTTCCAACTTGTAATAAGGACACATGCTCCACTATGTTCATAGCAGCATGATTTATAATAGTCAGACGATGGAAAGAACCCAGATGTCCCTCAACAGAGGAATGGATACAGAAAATGTGGTACACTTACACAATGGGGTACTACTCAGTAATTAAAACCAATTCTTTCATGAAATTCTTACACAAATAGATGCATCTGGAGGATATCATCCTGAGTGAGGTAACCCAATCAGAAAGGAACACACATGATATGTACTCACTGATAAATGTATACTAGCCCAGAAACTTAGAATGTCGAAGACACAATTTGCAAAACCCATGAAAATCAAGAAGAAGGAAGACCAAAGTGTGAATACATTGTTCCTTCTTAGAATGGGGAACAAAATACCCATGGAAGGATTTACAGAGTTAAAGTTCAGAGCTAAGACAGAAGAGAAAGACCATCCAGGGACTGTCCCACCAGGGGATACATCCAATATACAACCACCAAACACAGACACTATTGCAAATGCCAGAAAGATTTTGCTGACATGACCCTGACATAGCTCTCTCTTGTGAGTCTATGCCAATGCCTTACAAATACAGATGTGGATGCTCACAGTCATCAACTGGATGGAGAACAGGGCCCCTAAAGCAGGAGCTAGAGAAAATTCCCAAGGAGCCAAATGGGTCTGCAACCCTATAGGATGAACAATGACATGAACTAACCAGTACCCCCCAGAACTGTGTCTCTAGTTGCATATATAGCAGAGGATGCCCTAGTTGGTCATCAATGGGAGGAAATGCCCTTGGTATTGCGAAGACCATATGCCCCAGTACAGGGAAATGCCAGGGCCAGGAAGCAGGAATGGGTGGTTTGGGGAGCAGGGTGGGGAAGGGTATAGGGAGCTTTGGGGATAGCATTTGAAATGTAAATGAAGAAAATATCTAATAAAAATTAAATTAAAGAAAAAAGATTAACTTAAATAAAAGTTACAAATGATATCTCTGTGATGTATGTAATACCAGAAAACAAATGTATGAAATGCAAATGCAAATAAATAATATTGCAAACATGTATCATAATTGTGAATATTAATAGAACTTAATGATATAAAATAAAGACATATATTAATTTTAGTGAACTATAGATGAATGTTGTAAGAAAAAGTTAAAATGTTCTAATTGCTTTTTAAAATATGTCAAAGAATATTTTGAAAAGTAGAAATTTAGTATTGTATTAAAAATGATAGTGCCCTTTTATGCTACTTTGGAAGACACAAAAGAAACATATATATTCTACATTGTAATCTACACTAAACAAAGTAACAAAAAAGAAATATGAAAACCTTACTTAGACTGTAAAACAAAGTGACAGAATTAAGACACAGCACATAACACTAGTGTGAGTAAAGGAAATTACTTTGAACTCTTAGTGATTCAGAAGGAAGCATTCCCAAGGAATGATAAAAGCTAACATAAGCTCTAAAGCATCTAAAATTGCAGAGGTACATCTCAAATGAATGCATAAGTGAAAGTTTATCATGCATAGACACACAGAAAGCAAGTGAGCATGAGCAACGCAAAGCAAAGAAAATGTTAGTGCAAAAATAAATGGGCTCCTGTTATAACTTTGAGTATGACAGTGTCAATCCAAACATTGAAACCCCATGCCTTAAGTGATGTAATATTAAATCATAGAAGATAAGACATGGAATAATACATTAGCAATAGGTTACACAAACAAACGCACAGATACTTAAAATGTTCCAAAACATAGTAAGATTTAAATTCTTGTTAATCAAAGCTCTGCGTAAATATTACTATTTATTGGCTATGTGTTAGAGAATATAATATTTCTTGGTGAAAAAGCCCCACTACTTCTAAAATATAAGAACTGTACCATTCACTTTTTTCAATACAAAAATAAAGAGGTATTTGTTACTTACTTTGTAATGGCCTGATAAATGAATTTAAATATAATTTATTAAATAAATATAGAATTTAATCATCGAACCAAACTAAGGAAATACAACATAAAATAAGTGCTTTTGTTTTTCTCTCCCCAATTTCAAGGCTTTCTCCTCTCCATTGTCAAAAGTCTCTTGTAGCCACAGGAAAAGATACATTTTTATAGGAGCTGCATATGAGAGTCCTTTCAGGACTCTTGGTCAACAGAGGAGGTTCAGAGTTAATCTCACCAAGTAACATCACAGCGCAAACCGGGATCCGAAATTCAACCCCGGGTACCTGTGAACTTGTGTTAGAAGTGTAAGAGTCTGCCAAGCTGTCCTGCCTCCACATGATGTGGGAAAAGAGCTGAATAATTAGAAAGCAGTGATGACAGCATATACAAGAGCCTGGGTTCAATTCCTACACCAGAAACAAATAGATGATAGTTAGATGATAGATAGATAGATAGATAGATAGATAGATAGATAGATAGATAGAGCGAGATAGAGAGATAGAAAGTAAATATGTGAGTGAGTAAAGAAGCAGGCCACGAAAATCAAATGAAGGACATAATTTAATATAAAAAATAGAAATTATGAGGTCAAAAATTATTGATTTGACATTTACTCAATAATACAATCTGCAAATTATAGTGAATTTATAGCAGACTGTCAATAAATATAATCACAAGAAAGAAATATTTCCACAAATTCAACAAATACCTCATTTTGTTAAATCAAACAACTCTATATTTCTAAGAAGAATACAGAGGCAATGGGTATTTTTATGCACTTATGAAATATGTCTTAGTGGAGGCAAAGGGAACATGTTTTATCTGCAAATCAAGGACTAGGCATACACAAAGACAGGAAAGGCTTGTTTTAAAGAATTAATAAAAACAATGATTAATAATAATAGTAACAACTACAAATGAGAAACAGATTCAATAAAAGGTCATGCGTCATTTGGTTCCTCTTTAACATTTGTCCCATGGAGATATGCTTTCCAGAACTCTTCCCTTTACACCAAGATCCATGTATTTTCTCAATTGGAACTTGGGCTCCTTTAGTAACCTTTACAAAGGAAAATGTAGTGATAAGGATAAATGATTGGCAAGTCTTTTCGATGTCTTTCCCAGTTCTGTCTGGAGTCAACTTGTCAACTCTTACAAGCCATTTTTCTGTGCCTTCTAATTATGATTTCCATCATGTTCCAGATCTGGTGGGCCTGTGGATGATGTCCTGTATCTGGTTGTTAGAATTTTAGTAAAATCAACACAAAACAGTTGAGCATACAGCCATTGGTTGTCTTGACATCAGCAGGTAAATATTTATGCCATGGAAGTTAGTCAGAAAGTTTTGTCCTTACATTCTGGACTATTATCTTGAATTTTCTAAATACAACTTCGTCACTCTACAGATCTGAAAATAGGCAGTTTGACTATCCTCTTCAAACATTTTGTTTTCTTTGGGTTATGGTTGTTTTAATTAAAACCCATATGTGCATATAAAGTTTTTGAATCCAGTGCAACTCCTATACCCTCTCATACAGTTCCTACCCTGTCATTCATCAGCCCTACAATTTCATGTGAATACAGTCCACCTTGAACTCAAAGTAAATTTAATTCAGCTGAATATATGTTTTGCTCTATTTAGAGAAAGCCACATGGGAATTTGAGTACATATAATAGAATTCCTATAAGAGTTATGAATGTCATTAATACTCAGTAATATTATTTGCTTATATACTATTATAAATTTTTAATTTCATCATCAATATGGTTAGGAATCCTCTATGATAAAAGATCTATTTATAAGTCTTCAGTAATAATGATGACACTGTAATTTGCTTTTATCTTATTACACCACAGTGTATTAGATTGTGCATTTTGAAATCATTCCCACAGTTCTGGAGGGCAGGAAGTACATGATCAAGGAAATGACAGCTGTGGCTAGTAAGGTTGATTCTGCGCTTTATGAATAGTACCTTCCTCTACAACCCACAATTGAGAACGGGCAAAGAGACTCCTTTAGTCATCTTTTAATTCTCTTGCCTTAGGACTTAAGTGAAGAAACTCAATAAAGTAACAATTTTATATTTCTGATTTCAGCTAGTGCTGGGGGTTGGTCTGGTGCTGCCATGTAATCAAATACTAAATACTGGCCCTCAAGTTCTGGTCGCCTACAGCAGAGAGAATTCTAATATACACCAGCCTTTGTTGCATAAACTTTGCTCCCCAATTTAAATCTATTAGTTAAGTAAATGTGGCTGACAGCCAGTTACTAAGGAGAATGTAGATAGTCAGGGCTTTGGTTACCAGGCTGGGTTATGGAGCAGGAATATATGGCTGAGTGAAATGAGGACAGACTGGTACAGTAAAAATCACCCAGGAGTGGATCAAACAGCAAGTATTTGAAGAATGCATCTGGGGAATTAAGAGTCTAGCCCATAGAGAAATAGATTAGGGGTAACTCACCCAGTACGTGTACTAAAGCTGATTTAAAATTCCATAGAGCTCTCCCTCAAATATTGGATGGTATCTGGATAATGTAATAACTAATAGAGATATTAAATAACATTTTAAAAATACCTGGTACAAATTGGCCTTTGAAAAGCCATTCACATGTATAAAGGAAATCATTCTTGGTTCTCCAAGGATGGCTTTTCAGATATTTTCCCTACCTATTGATTTTTAGCATGTGCTTTCCTCCAGATTACCCCATCCTGAGAAATGCTCTCACACAACACAAGACATATAATCTATGAACATTATCTGAAAAGCATCCACTCTGATCAGACAGGAAGAAGAGGATATTCCAGTAACATCAGTCACTCTTTTTACACATAAAGTATTATTTTAGACTACATATTTAATATATAATATATTTGATAGTAATTGTAATCTGCTAGACACTAATGGGGACAATTTGTAAGTACAAACTCTGTGGCCTGCTAGATTTTTCTAGGTAACACTCAATCTGTTGCTTAAATATATTCAAACAGAATCTCCCAACTTTCTATGAACAATTCTGTAACTTGAAAAGCTAGTTTTGTAAAAATTTTAAGCATTCTGGAGTCACTGAGGTTTTTATACCTCTATCAATGTTTGGGTCTATTCCCCTACATCTGCTTTATTAGGAAGATAATAAGAGATAAAAAGTGATTCCATATCAGAAGGTAATGATACACAGCTAGTATCTGATATTTATACGTGCACATATGAGGGATCTGTTGAGCTTTTCAGACCAATGTTCATTTTTCATTTTTACTTCTTTATTTATGAGTAACTCTCAGTCTGACTCCATTCAATGCCTGTCTTTTCCTTTTTCTAATATTTTATGCATATCTTTCTTCAAATTTGAAAATATATATTGTATTTTCAAGATGCACTGTTATGTGCTAGGCTTTGAAATTTTTAGACAGATTGATGTATAGCATATATAGAACTACAAGGAAATCTTATTATGGTACTTTTTCTGTTGTATTAGATTCCATAACACTTGCTTTCAATAGAAAAAATCCTATTTATTAGTATGAGAAAGATTTTTAACACTGTTATTCCTCATGGGAAAGTCATAATTTTTCTCATAGATTTATAAGATACACATCATGGATAGAGGAATGGAGATTTTCATAGCACTGTGCAAGAAGAGTTACTTCAGAATTCTTCTGGTCAAGTTCTGCAATACTCTTAGATCTCTTTTGTATAGAGTGTAGGGTCTTGTTACAGAGGTTAGAAATGGAGTAATAAATTGCACACAGTATTTAAGTGATGCCTTGGAGAAAACTGTATTGAAATAGAAGCAGTTGTGCAGAAATAACACTCTCAGCAATGTGTGAAAGACTGATTTTTATACCCTCAGTCTAAAGCTTTAGTTAAAAAAAAATGAGATAAAAGAAAGAGCAGGATACTTGTCAAAAATGATGAATTGGAGGACTTGAAAATTAGAGTATAAGAAAAGAAACTTGTCAATTTAAAGCAAAATTTAGCACTCTATTGAGTCCTTTAGAGTATCCTCAAAAAGGATCTATCTAGTTTGTCTGGATTCTTATGATGTGGAGACAATAGAGATTTCTTGCTACCAGACTGAAAGAGCTATCTACATGTGAGTCTCACTTGGGAATGATTTGGGGGTGATGTGCTTTGAACATATGAATTACTAAGATCAATGTGATGCTTGCCAAAGAGCAGCAAAGACTCTCCCAGTCCTCCTCAGGTTGCATTTCACTGCCTTGTATAATTTTTCTGTGAACCAGATGGGAGATTTAAACCTCACTTTTGAGTATAGGCATTCTATTCACTAATCTGAGTCCATAAGCAACCATAGAACATTCCAGATACTGTACCTTAAAGAGTTGTTTTCTGAAGAAAAAAAAAATCCAGAATTTTGTCTCAACCTGAGTAATCCTAGTAATTGACAACTCTAACCATATATCCACAGTGTATCAGTGTCTATATTTCCCCACCAGAACTCAATCTATAAATATTATCCACCATTACAATCATATTTTTTTACTGTGTGTGTGTGTGTGTGTGTGTGTGTGTGTGTGTGTGTGTATAACTATTCTACTTAAGTTAAATACCTCCTATCTAGTAATAGTCTTGAAAGTATCAATAAGGGATGGAAAATTGATAAGACACACAATTTAGGTAGTAAAGGATTATGTAACTAAACATTCTTCACCTCAGTTCATAATACTTGCTGCCACAATTCCTGTCAACTACAAGCAAATTACATAAGAAAAGTTTTTCATACATTTTCAAAAATTAATTTAGTGAGTCTAAAAAAATACCAATAAAATAGTAGAGTTTGTGGCTCTTAGTTAATTTCCTATATATGAACTAAAAGTGGATGTTGAACCAAAAAGTAATTTTATTTCATCTCAGAAACCATGAATTGTCCCTTAAAACTTGTTTTAAAAATCCACATATTGAAATATATACCACTTGAAATTCAGAGAAATAAATATTTATTAGGAATTGTGAGTAACTGATGTGAGAAAATATTACCATGGTATGGTAGGAAGGTAGTAATAGAGACCTCTGACAGATACTTGAGGCAATTTCTGTTGAAAACATCATAAAGATAGTAGATGGTTTTAGTAAGACTATTTTGTAAGAAGCTTGAGTAAGTTTTGATTGCCTGAATTTTCTTTATCTTATAGGCAATCTATTCAAAGTTTCTTTTCTTTCATGTATCATTGCATTCTTATTGGAAACCCTTCAGGTTCAAAATGTTACTTTTACTTTCCTTATTATGAAGCAATTTAAAATAATTTTTGTCATCCAATTGGACAATTCACTCTCCATATATTTGAGGGAATGCCCTTATATATCTAAAATCACCTCTATAAGTATAACCATGGAGAAGAATCTATTTCCAAACCTACACATTGTAATCATCAATGCACAGGCTAAAGATATATTCAGTTGATTTTTAGGAACACTGAGCTAAGGTAATTTCATTACGCTGAAACATTTGAAAACTGAATGATTTTTCTGACCATGAAAATCTAGGGATTTTCAATGAAGTGCATTAAACTTACTTATTTTTATAGTGAGTTGTATAATGTAGTTATGCAGTTATTTAGAATGGTTGGCCCCAATTGTATTTAGAGAAAAGTGAAGGAACTCTACTTGATAAGGAATTTTCTAGGGTTCTTCTACATATACTTGCTTTATCCTGGAAAGATTCTGATTATATATATATATATATATATATATATATATATATATATATATATATTCCACATCTAATTCTATTTCTATATTTATATCTAGATCTACATATATTGTCTATATGTAGACCTATATATACCAATAGAGATGGGTATAAGTGTATTTACTCACATATATAGAGTGATAATAGAGACCTTCAAGATATAAAATTGTTCCTTAAATATAGCTATTGTTCTATACTTTTTAATAAACATACATTTCATTAATTTAATTATCTTAAAACTACTGGGAGGAAACATATTGTGCAAG
Organism: Mus pahari; assembly: GCF_900095145.1. Classification (NCBI taxonomy): domain Eukaryota; kingdom Metazoa; phylum Chordata; class Mammalia; order Rodentia; family Muridae; genus Mus; species Mus pahari. Next base: position 64,706,918 of record NC_034590.1, read on the forward strand.
GCATTCCTAGGGTAGGTGAAAATGCTCCTCTCAGGGTACTAAACAAAGCCCATGAAGACAGAGTTCACACAGCAGGAGAGTGGAGAACTACAAGACATTATAGTGTCCTCTGGACCAAGCAGGGTGGTTCTACATATGTACTCAGAGAAGGTGTGGCACCATGAGGCCAACAGAAGTTCAAGTTGGACCAAATTACAGGAGGGAAATTTGGCATGAAGTCCCATTCTTGTTCAAGGTCTGTGGATTATTCTTAACTGCTTGGCAAGGAAGTGAAGAAACTCTTGTTTACCAAAGACATGACTGTGTATAAATGAAAGTACAATACCTAATGGTGAGCCCGAAAAACATACATATGAATAAAATTATTCTTACTAGAAAGGTGTTATATATATATATATATAACAAAATTATTTTTAAAGCTGTGATTTTGGAAAAGAACGAGGAGGGATATACTAAGCATTAGAGGAAGGAAAGAGAATAGGAAAATAAAGTAATTATATTATAACATCAAAAGTTAAAAAACAATAGCAAAAAACTCTGGGGAGCAGTATTTATTTCAAAACTCCAGGATGGCTATTACTATCTCTGTGTTAATTATTCGTTCATACATGCTATCACATGGGATGTTGTTGGTCCAAGGAAGAATGTAATTTGTGAATATAATTGAGTTATGGATGTATTACCAGCATCACAAGATGAGGAAGAGGGCAATAGAGAGAAAGGAGAAGAGAAACAGTGATGGGATGAGGGAAGGAGAAACCTGTAAAACTGACACTTTGCAAAACAAATGACTGAGTTATTAGGCTGGTTCCCTTAAGTTTGGTAAACACTGGCATAAATGAAAATGACAGTCAAAATGTTTAAAAGTCACCATGATCAGGGGTTTAAGGAGTAGGTTTTGCAGCAGGGTGAGCTGAGAGGTTAGTATATCCCTACAGTTTAAGATACTTGCTGCCTTTGCCTGTTACCCTGTCTGCACTTCTGCAGTGATAGAGCCAGAATCTTTTTCTATGTTCTCTCTAGCCCACCTATTTATTTCTGTGGCTTATGACAATGCATCGTACCTGCTGATCTGTCGTTCTCTAGGAAGTACACAACAGTAAGTACAAATCAGGTTTGGGTGGTTATCTAGGAAACAACCTTCCTTAGACTCATGAGACTCATTTGTCTGGAAATTAATGCCTACAGAGGTCAGTTCCTTAGCCCAAGGTCATTTCCACATTGGGAGCGTGAACATTTTTACTGACATCTTTCAAATCCCTATATTTTATTCTGTATGGCTCACTATAAAATTCAGTCATACAGGACTGTAATACAGTGATAGTACTTCACATGCACACAGACACACACACACAAGAAAACAAAAATGACAACAAAAAACATAAAGAGAAACACGAAAATATTTTTTAAGTAATATGTTCAAACAGGAACAAGCAAGCAAATAGACAGACATGCACACACACACACAAACACACACACACACACACACACACACACANAGAGAGACAGAGAGAGAGACAGAGAGACAGAGAGAGACAGAGACAGAGAGAGACAGAGAGACAGAGAGATAGCATTCAGATTATAGCAAAACACTATTGCTACACATTTAAAACAGGGAATTTTGCTTTCTACAAGTTTAAAATATTGGAGGAAAAGCATTTCACTAGCCTCTCTGTAGCATAATCCCAGTCTCAAAATTGGATTGAAGACTGCTGGTCACTGACAGCAATGATATTCTTAAAGTTACCGTTTCATCTCTTAGCAGCAACTGGTTTTGACAACATCTTCTAGAATTATTGACTCTGAGAAAAACAATGCCCCCATTTAATGCATATTTGAGTTATCTGTATGTTGTATACTTTTGAGCCTGTTGCCTAATCAGAAACATAGCTAACTTGTATGGAAGTCCCTTAGTAATCATCCTGTGCTCTTCTGATGAAACAGACAAGTGTGCTAGCTTTGGGTCTCCAGCCACAAATGTGAAGAGTAAACAATATTCAGAAATGACTTTGGACTTTAATGCAAACTATCATCTTTTATTTTTATTCAAATATTCAGTATCCTCTGGTGGGCACTATAATGACTCATCCAAATCACAGGAAGAATTTTAATTTTGTTAGTGTTTTTATGATTTGGATTCATTCATTAAGACTAGTTTCTCAGTAAGTACTTAATGGACTTTCTACATTTATAAGGCATGTAATGAATATTAATCAATTGATTTTTTTTTCCCCTGGAAGAAGTTAACATTTTTTTTTTATTTGACCATAGAGGAAACTTTGACAGTAAAGTTCTGTCCAGCACTGTGTAAAATATTCAGTGAAATTCAAACCGAAAGTATACTATAAAATCAGCTTTTACAAAGTAGCTGTTAGTTCAATAAATTGTGTAGCCCACATTGTCAGAGGAATACAACTGGATACACATGGATGTAAACACTGTTGCACCATCTGTGTGCTCACTCCAGGACTGCTCTTTCTTCCTGTCTAGTTACCTGAAGTAAAGTTTTTTTTTCTTCTTTTTCTTTTGTTTTCTTTTCTTTTTTTCATTAGATATTTTCTTTACATTTCAAATGCTATCCTGAAAGTTCCTTATACCCTCCCCGAGCCCTGCTCCCCTACCTACCCACTCCCAATTCTTAGCCCTGGCATTCCCTGTACTGGGGCATATAAAGTTTGCAAGACCAAGGGGCCTCTCTTCCCAGTGAGGGCTGACTAGGCCATCTTCTGCTACATATGCAGCTAGAGACATGAGCTCTGGGAGTACTGCTTAGTTCATATTATTGTTCCACCTATAGGGTTGCAGACCCCTTTAGTTCCTTGGGTAATTTCTCTAGTTCCTCCACTGGGGGCCCTGTGTTCCATCCAATAGCTGACTGTGAGCATCCACTTCTGTGTTTGCCAGGCACTGGCATAGTCTCACAAGAGACTGCTATATCAGGGTCCCTTCAGCAAAATCTTGCTGGCATGTGCAATAGTGTCTGGATTTGGTGGTTGATTATGGGATGGATCCCTGGGTGGGGTAGTCTCTGGATAGTCCATCCTTTTGTCTTAGCTCCAAACTTTGTCTCTGTAAGTCCTTTCATGGGTATTTTGTTCCCTATTATTAGGAGGAATGAAGTATCCCCACGTTTTTCTTCTTTCTTCTTGGTTTGTTTTTGTGTGTTTTGCAAATTGTATCTTGGGTATTCTGAGTTTCTGGAATAATATCCAATTATCAGTGAGTGTATATCTAAACTTTTATCCAGCCCTATGAAGTTAAGGTCCCCTGAACATATACTTGCCTTATCGTCACTCCAGTCACTTTTAGTGCTGAACAAGAAACACTGTATAGTCAATAGTACTCCATGTTATTCATTTGAGTTGTACCCTCATTGGCTGCATTCTGAATTGCGTGTTAGCAGTGTGAATTATCAATACAACCATATTAATTATGTATCCATTCATTTTACAGTGAAGTCCACACACATCTGTTGCTTAAAATTATTGAGTTACTTTTGTGGCTACTGAGGACTAAGTTCACGGGAGATATTAGATATAAACTGAGAAAATGTTGCATCTAATTCCTCAGCGGATGCTCAAGGATTAGGTGAGAAAAGTTATCATGTGTCCAAAAGCAAATAATGGCATGAAGTATGAAAAAGAAAACTGTAAAGTATAAATAAAAAGGGAACCACATCACAGTGATAATAAAATGTGGATGACCTTCAGTGTGGAGGAATTTTAATTCAGTCACATGGCTGCTCTGGCAAGGGATCACCTCCTAGGTCTGTGTCATCTGGCTGAGAAGGCAGAGAATAAGAAGGAGCCAGAAGATTAGAACAAATTGGTAGAGTTATGTTGAGTCCAGGCAGAACAATTCAGCGAAGCCAGATTGAATCAGCCACCTTGGAGAGGAGTTTGAGTCTGAACCGCTGAGTTGAACCAGCCAATCAGAGTTCAGAAAGAACTAGAAAGGGTGATTTTATTCAGCAGTAAGCTTCCAAGATGACAATTACATCTAGTGAATAAAAGTTACATTTACACATCTGTATTAAAATTAATATTTCTTAGGAAGGCAGATTGTCATGCAAAAATTACAAATGAATGTAATCTCTTTCCATCTTAAGAGCTAGCAAAATACCTTGCCCTTTGAGTAACTTAAATTCATTTTATTATTACAATAATGTATATATCTATGTACATATGTCACATTTATGACTAGAATTTAGACGTCATCTGTCTTAGGGTTTCTCTTTCTGCACAAACATCATGACCAAGAAGCATGTTGGGGAGAAAAGGCGCTTTTTCAGCTTACATTTCCACATTGTTGTTCATCACTGAAGGAAGTCAGTACTGGAACTCAAGCAGGTCAGAAAGCAGGAGCTGATGCAGAGGCCATAGAGGGATGTTCTTTACTAGCTTGCTTCCTCTGGCTTGCTCAGTCTGCTCTCTTATAGAACCCAAGACTACCAGCCCAGAGATGGTACCACCCACAAGGGGCCCTTCCCCCTTGATCACTAATTGAGAAAATGCCCCACAGCTGGATCTCATGGAGGCACTTCCCCAACTGAAGCTCCTTTCTCTGTGATAACTCCAGCTTGTGTCAAGTTGACACACAAAACCAGCCAGTACACCATCTTTCAGGATTTAGTTCTATCCTGATACCAGAAGCTTCCAAAGACATAACTCAGTTTGTCAGGCTTGCACATAGCAAGTACTGTCACCTACTTGACTAAATAACTTGCTCAACAGTTTGCTGTTTAAAATTTTCCATTGTTAATTGATATATCAATTTCCACAAAAATATTTTCATATTTATCCCTCCTGGGATAAATATAATAAAGTGAAGCAATTGTCACATCTACCTTACCCAGTGCATTTATCATAACCAACTGACCCCTGAATTGTAGAGATTTCTGTTTAGTCCCACATGTTCCTACAAAAAGGTTTTTACTTCAGATGGATGTGATGCCCCTGGGATTGTTACCTTCCATTCCATACTCATAAGTCTCACTTGTGTTTATGCTGCTTTAAAGTATTGCCCTAAGGTAATTCACGTGCATTTGCCTGTTAGGCACAACTGCTTTGAGAGTCCAGTGAGTCCTTGGGATCTCTATGATTGAGGCATCGCTAATGATATATATATATATATATATATATATATATATATATATATATATGTGGTTTTTTGAGACGGTTTCTCCGTTTAGCCCTGGCTGTCCTGGAACTCAATCTGTAGGCCAGGCTGACCTCGAACTCAGAAATCCACCTGCCTCTGCCTCCCAAGTGCTGGGATTAAAGGTATGCACCACCACTGCCCAGCTACTGATGACATTTTTAAAAACAGAATATTTTAGATATTTTAATATTGTTTATAATTTAGTAAAAGATAAGAAATGTATATGACCTGAAGGGAAATAAGAGTATATGTAACATTGTTTATAATTTAAAATAAGTGTATTCTGAATACAGTAGAACCTTTGCCCTAAATTCATTTGTCTGTGATCATAAAAGGCAAAAAAAACAAACAAAAAACCCAAAAAACCATAGGCTAACTAAAACACATTAATTTAATAAGAGCAATGAGTACACATGATGTATGCTTTCTGCTAAGAATTATGATCATTGGTATAGTATAAATTAGGTATATAACCCAAATATATGCTGCTTAAATAGCCAGGAAAATATCCAACAAATGTATTGCATTTAATGGTCCCAATCATGCAGCATCTAAGGGCATTGCAAACTAGTAGTGCAGATTCTCTCAGGGGAAGAAACATGAAAGGATCAGAATCTCACAGGATTTCCTGTTTCAAACATCAAGCAACAGAAAATGCTGTTGCTCATTATAATCATGAGGAAATGAGGCACAACATGGAGGAGTAACAAGAACCAATGCATTTTTGTATTATCAAAGATTTCAGCAATAGAACTCAATAAACACAGTATGAAATAACTACATTTAAGTAATAAAAATAAAAGATGTGATTGTGAAACTAAATTAATGTTGAAATTATTTAGGCTTACTTGCCTATACTTTATGCTGCCTTGTTTTGGTTTTCACAGAAAGGATTTCCAATAAATGAATGAGCCACACATATTTTTAAGACAGTGAAACTATTATACATGATATTTTAATGACAGATGTGTAATGAATATATTTTCCAAAATCTACAGATATTGGCAATAAAAATATGATCATTAGTTATTCTATTTTATAAAAGTATTTATCAAGTTATAGAATGCAGAGTTTCAAATAAAATCTAAATATATGATGGACTTATATTCGGCATCTGACAAAACAGTTCCTGTTTGGGGGACAGGACATTGAACTAAGTAGATTGCAGAAAGAATGAGACTACAAAATTAAAGGTTAGAAGAACTGCTTATTGCACTTGATATAGTTGTTCTGATGGGGATATGGGTTATCTATTTTAGTGACGCTCCCCATTTATGATCTAACTAAATATGTATGTAAATGAAGAAATCAATAATGGCTGTCAGAATTCTAACAGTAGAATGGGGAATCCTTAACAAACAAATATAGCAGCCATAACAGGAGTGGGCTACAGTTACACACACCACTGTGAACTCATGTTTAATTTGATGTAAATTCCTATATACACATGTAGTATTTTTCCTACTGTTAGTTCAGAAGACCCAGAAAGAATGCAAATACTGGAGCAGGGATTTACAAGTTGAGCCTGAATATCCTGTAGTGCAATAACTAGCAAAAATATTAAAATGTGAGGCTGGAGAGATAGTCCACTTGGCAATAGCTAGTTACACAACATGAGGACCTGAGTTCAATCCCCAGAACCCATGTAAACTCTAAGAATAGTGACACTGGAAATACCAATACTGTAGTGGCAGAGACTGGTGGAACCCTTGGGGCATTCTAGCCAGCTTGTCTGGCAGAATTAATGAGGTGCACATTACCTGAGAGATAGGTTTGTCTTAAAATAAGGTGGAGACTGATTAAGGAAGACAATAGACTTCAATCTTTGACCTCTGTGTCCAGCTGAATGCACATATAAGTATTCTTCTATAAACTTATGTATACACACAGTAATGTATCTACACAAGTATTAAGAGTTAAATTAATTAAGTAAACAGAAACAGCCACACTAATGTGACATGAAAGACAATCATAAAAACAGGAAACAACTCAATACAGCTTCCCAATGTCCTATGTGGAAATTTTTCGACAGACTCTTAAATGAGACAGCACTCAGCTACAACTCAATGTTGGAAGTAAATGTGTCAAATATACAAAATTATCAATTCTTGACTGATGCAGTAAATGAGTAAATAAAGATGAATCTCCCTTGCAGAAAAATTACAGTTAATTTACAAGATACTCTGCCCTCCCAGAAGTAAAACACCTGCACACATTTTTTTTACAGGAAATAACTTGCTTTCATACCCTCTGATTCTGAGGAACTGATCCCAGTTCCTTTCCCTCATCTTCTCCTAGATATTTTGCAAATATTTCTGTGGAAAATATATACCTCATTGTTTAAAAGAACAATTACCTAAACATTGTAGAATTAGATTGTTACTAGATAATATACATGTCTGACCAGTGAGAACATGGCTCTATAAGATTGAAACTGTGAATCTGGGCAAACAAGGAGGCTCGGGTAGTGAAAGCACTTGCAATCAAGCCTGCAAACCTGAGGTCAAGCAGTGAATCTTACATGGTAGAAGGTGACACTGTGTTCCACATGCTTTCCTCCAGCCTTCCACTCCCAACGTGTGCAAGATGACACATGCATGCCCTTCGCAAACAAATAATTGCAAAAAATTTTAGAAAATTCATGAATTTTCTAAAATAATCTTAATAAGCAAAACTCTCCAGGGAATATAAAAAAGTGAAAGGTATATATATATATATCCCATAAATAAAACTATAAACAAATTTTCTTCTAGTATAAATAGAAAGGACTTCTTTATTCTCATAAAGATTGTATACCATCAGCCTACAGCAATGACTGCTTCTGAGCCCGAGAAGGGATCGAGCGCTGCTGATCTCTATTTCAGTTTAACAGGGGTGAAGTTCTCACCGCTGAGACCACTGCAGGAGCAAAAAGAAAAAAAAGAAAAAAAAAAGTACTTAAATAAGTGCACACAAGACATAGAACAAGAAACAAAACAGTATTGTTGCTATATTCACCTAAAGTAAGAAACTCTTCAAAGATGGCAAATGATTATAATTAATAGAAATGCTCACTAAGGTGACTTTATATGTAACTGATATGTAAAATATTGTGGTGCTTTTATACTGTAGCAAGGAACACAAAATGTAATTTGAACTGATCCAGGTAACACACTACCAAAATGTAAGACTTAGTGGACTATAACTCATTTAAGAAAAACAAGTTCTTACTGTAAACATATATAATAGATAATGTGGGATGTTATGAAAAGCAAATTAGTTGAAGAAAAACACTGTTTTCATTGTCAAAACAAAATTATTTAGACATGCCATTTTCTTTAGATTTAGGATTTTTAGTGACCATAAAATCCCATTAAAATTTGATAGATTTTATTTTTAAAATACTTAAAATAATGAGTTAATAATGGATAAATCTCTTCTGAAGTATCAAAGACCAGAGAAAGGAAACCTCCATATGGTACTAGCAGGCACGTATGGGGTCTCCTAAAACTATAGTAGGTAAAACACTGAAGAATTCAGAGATAGTTTTGGGTAGACAACCAGCACAAAACTGAACATGAGGGAGCATATGAATGGCGCTGCTGTTTTATATGAATTTGATTTGTAAAAGGGAGTTTTTCAAACACATAGGAGAAATACAACCTTGACAATTGGAAAAACCCCACAAGTGAATCTTTTTTACTCTGCCTACAATATTAATTTTTACTTTTTACTAATAGTTGTTATTTTTGTGACAATTTCTTACTTGTATATAATTCCCCTACCAACCACTGTCTTGTTGCCAAGGCTTTTGGAATTCTTTTTCATCCCAAGTAGTTTTCCTCCTATTTCATGTCTCTCTTACCATGGTGTGTGTGTGTGTGTGTGTGTGTGTGTGTGTGTGTGTGTGTGTGTATACACATGTGAGAGTCCTGGGTAGGTTATCTTTACTGCTGTAAGGTCAGGATTAGAATGATCATGCAACATCCAGAAGTTGTGATTCTCTATTACTCTTGCCTATGCTCTAACTTTCAAAAGTGAATGTTCATGTGAGCAGAAAAAGCGAAAGGTTTTAGAAGATAAAGTTGCAGATATTTTATGATCTGTAGCTGCTAAATGTTTCTCATTTAAGTTCTCAAACATATAAACTAGAAGAGGATGCAGTAATATAAAAATATACTAATTAATTAAATATTACTCTTTTAAATATTTTGTATCCTGAGCTTTATTCTATAGGCAAGGCACAAGTCAAAGAAAACAACATGCAAAAGTATAGTCCTTGAATACTATATTCTTATTCAGATATTTCACTACCACATTCATAGGATGTTATGTACATATATGCCTACCTTCTTTTCATTGAATATTTTTTGTTTATATTCTATGTGCATAGGTGTTTTGACTACATGTATATAAGGGCAAGGTATTCATATCTAGTGCCCTAAGAAGCCTAAAAGGGTGGCATATCCTTTGCAACTTCACTTACGCAGGGTTATAAGTCATCAAGTGGTAGCTAGTGACAGAACTTTGGTATTCTAAAAGCTTATTGAGTGCTATTTCTTTCTATGTCTATCCATCTATGTATCCATCTATGTATCTATCTATGTATCTATGTATCTATGTACCTATGTATGTATGTATGTATGTATGTATGTATGTATGTATATATGTATGTATGTATGTATGTATGTATGTATCTATCTATCTATCTATCTATCTATCTATTCTTTAATCTTTTTTTTTTACAGTCCAGACTTATTCTCCTCCCAGTCCATCTCCAACTGTTCCACATCCTGTACCTCTTCCTCACACCACCCCTGCCTCCAAAAGGATGTCCCTATCCCCTCACCCCACCAGACCTCCCCATACCCTGGGGACCCAAGTCTCTTGAGGATTAGGTGCATCTTCTCTGAGTCCAAACTCCACAGTTCTCTGCTGTATATGTGTTGGGGGCCTCATATCACCTGATGTGTTCTGCCTGGTTAGTGGTTCAGTGTCTGAGAGATCATGGGGTTCCAGGTTAGTTGAGACTGCTGGTCTTCTTCTAGAATCGCCCTCCTCCCCAGCTTCTTCCAGCTTTTGGTCAATTCAACCAAAGGGGTCAACAGCTTCTGTCCATTGGTTGAGTGCAAATATTTGCATCTGACTATTTCAGATGCTTGTTGGCCTCTCTGAAGGCAGCCATGCTAGACTCATGTATACAAGCACCCAATAGCATCAGTAACAGAGTTAGGGTACTGAGGCTCCCCTTGAGTGGGTTCCAAATTTGGGTCTGTCATTGGAACTCCTCAGGCTCTTTTCCACTTTTGTCCCTGCAGTTCTTTAGACAGGCACAATTCTTGGTCAGAGTTTTTGATTGTGGGATGGAAAACCCACCATTCCACTTGTTGCCCTGTCTTTCCACTGGAGGTGGACTCCATAAGTTCCCCCTTCCCACTGTGGGGCATTTCATCTAGGGTCTCTCCCTTTGAGTCCTGAGAGTCTTTCACCTCTCAGGTCTCTAGTACCTTTTAGAGGATCCCCCCACATCCTACATCCTGAGTTTGCCTATTACTGTTCTTTTGGCTGGCCCTCAGGGATTTACTCATTCCCTCCATCATAGTCAAAAAGGTGAAGAAATTTAAAAAGGTGGTTCAAGACCTAATTGTGGAAGTAGAAACAATAAAGAAAACACAAAGGGAAGCAACCATTGAAATGGAAAACCTAGGAAAGAGGTAAGCAATTACAGATGTAAGAATTGCCAACAGAATACAAGAGAGGGAAGAGAGAATCTCAGGTGTAGAAGATACCTTAGAAGATACAGACACAACTGTCAAATAAAATTAAAACAAACAAACAAACAAAAACAAACAAACAAAGCTCTCCTAACCCAAAACATCCAGTAAATCCAGGACACAATGAAAAGATAAAAATCTAAAAATTGTAGAAAAAGAGGAGAGAGAAGATTCCCAGCTCAAAGGACCTGAAAACATCTTCAACAAAATCATAGAAGAAAACTTCCCTAACCTGAACTATTGAGTGCTCTTAATGCTGAGAGATCTCTCAAACTTCACAAGCTTACCTTTGTATGTCCTTTAAGGAACATAAACAGGCTCCAGACATCCAGCACCTTTCCTGCCTGAGGAGAGGTGTCCACCCGGGAGGGGTCTCAGTGACTGAGGTGGTAGGAGAGCCATCTTTGCTCTGGTGCACTGCTGGGGAGAGGGCAGCCTGCAGAAGCGACAGAGCTGCTGGGACAGACTGCTTTTCTGGCTCCAGACATCTGGCACCTTTCCCGCCAGAGGAGAGGTGTCCCCCAGGGAGGGTTCTCACTGCCTGAGCTGGTAAGAGAGCCATCTTTGCCATCTTTGCTCCTGTGATTTGCCTGGAGAGGGTAGCATACAGAAGCAACACAGCTTCTGGGAAAGATCCTGATTCTGTCTCTAGACATACAAGCACCTTCCCCACCAGAGGAGAGGTGTCTGCCAGGGAGGGCTCTCACTGCCTGAGTTGGATGGGGAGCCATCTTTGCTAGGGTTCGCCTAGGCTCCAGTGTGCACTGGTGAGAGTGTGGACCACAGAAACTACACAGTTTTGGGACAGACAGAAGCAACATAGCTTCTGGGACAGACCCTGTTTTGGGCTCCAGACATTTGGACACCTTCCTCGCCAGAGGAAAGGTGGCCACTTATGAGGGCTCTATCTGCCAGAGCAGGTGAGAGAGTCATATTGTGTCCAGGGTCCCTCAGTGGTTAGTCTGTGCAGGTGAGTGAATAAACTGCAAAGGCAACATATATTCTGGGACAGGCCCTGTTTTGGGCCTACATCTTCAGCCAGGAGGCAGATCTGAATGCCAGGCCTCTGTGCACCTTCCCTGCTAGAGAAGAGCTTACCTACAGAGAGTAATCTGACCACGGAGACCCAGGAGAGAGCTAGACTCCCAGGACTGCTGCCAGAGGCTAACTGAATCAAAGGAGGCTCCAACCAGAGACAACTATAACAACAAACTCCAGAGATCACCAGACGACAAAAGGCAAATGTAGGAATCTTACTAACAGAAACCAAGACCACTCACCATCATCAGAACCTAGCACTCCCACCTCAGTCAGTCCTGAATACCCCAACACACCCCAAAAG